>NC_091120.1:17133207-17273207 GCF_040183065.1 Periplaneta americana
ATCGTACTATCAGGGACTGGAATGCTTTACCTGCAGACTTACTAAAGGCTTTACCAACAACCAAAAATGTATTTAAAAATAGGCTTAAGGACCTTACTAATAGACGGTAATTATACACAGTACTTAAAGGGTGTAAACGATATGTTGTTATTGAAGTGTTGTATCAGTGAAGAATTATGTTGTGTCAGTGAAGTGTGTTGTATCAGTGAAGAAGTATGTCGTGTCAGTGAAGTGTGCTGTGTAAGTGAAACGTGTTCCTGTCAGTGAAGCTGTATATGTTATAGTGGCAGTGCAAAGTATTTGAACAGTGAAATGTTTTTGAAGTGTTAGTGAAGTCAGGATAGAATCAGTGAAATGTGTCGTAGTTCCAGTGCAGTGAGTGAGTTGACAGCGAAATGAGTGTAATGTTGAAAGGTACTTGTGCAGATATGAACATATACTCGTGGATTTTAGTTCGATCTTAGTTTTAAGATACAAACTAGAATATTTCAAATGTTATTTTAAGTGATCGTTTCATTTAATTTAGTATATTCCCTGTTGTTGTTGTTATTATTATTATTATTATTATTATTATTATTAGTATTATCATTATTGTATTTTTAATTAATAAGTTTATTATTGTCATTATTGAGTGTAATTAGTTACCACTGCCACCGGGTATATACCCACTGCAGTGTGAATAAATACATACATACATAATTTCGTTATACTGATATTTTCCTATAAAAAAGCTATAATACTTAGCGTCCTACTGCTTTCAGTAGTATACGAGAGAATATTTTCTTCAAACTTGGAAGTTGATACATTTCTGAAGAGTAAATTGAAACCGCTCGTTTTCATTTGTATCAAGTCCCTTATGCTGTGACATGTACGTATATCTGATCCTGCAAGAACATCGGTCTGACGTTTCTCAGAAGGCTGGCTCTATCGACAGCATCTCAATCGGAATAAACACATTGATACATAAAGAAGTCCCTCGAGGCTGTGTATCACGTCTCGATTGGAAAGCTTTCCCTTTCTGTGGATGCCGCCTGAAAATCCGCTGTAGTACCTGGGGTCAAAAAGGTCAACTGCCGCCTTAATTTTACTTCAGAGTTATAAAAAGCTTTGCAAGGGACGGATCTGAAGGGGCTAGCGAATCAAGACGAAGGCAGAGTAGCTTCTCCCAACAGTTCATTGTATGGAGGGCAACACTCCAGCTGACAGGAGACGAATACTTCCGAGAAAGAGCGACCTACGTCCTAGTCACGAATTACTTCTCTATTCGAGAACACTTCACAAAGAGCTTGACGGAACTCTTGACAAAGAGGTCGACGTAGTGCAAGGGAATTTAAATCAATGTCCAGGAATGTCGAAGTAAATACTTTTTTTTTTTCCTTGTTGGTAACTCTATAGCATCTATTAGATACTTTATGGTTGTGCTAACAGATGGAGTTACATGTCAACAATGTGACGCTGAAACGTGTGTTCAGATTACTGCCCAGCGACAGTTCTGATGTATTTTTGTATTTTGTGATGATTGTTTAATTAATATGATTGATTAATTACTTACTTACTGGCTTTTAAGGAACCCGGAGGTTCATTGCCGCCCTCACATAAGCCCGCCATTGGTCCCTATCCTCAGCAAGATTAATCCAGTCTCTACTATCATATTCCACCTCCCTCAAATCCATTTTAATATTATCTTCCCACCTACGTCTCGGCCTCCCCAAAGGTCTTTTCCCCTCCGGCCTCCCAACTAACACTCTATATGCATTTCTGGATCACCCATACATGCTACATGCCCTGCCCATCTCAAACGTCTGGATTTTATGTTCCTAATTATGTCAGGTGAAGAATACAATGCGTGCAGCTCTGCATTGTGTAACCTTCTCCACTCTCCTGTAACTTCATCCCGCTTAGCCCCAAATATTTTCCTAGGCACCTTATTCTCAAACACCCTTAATCTCTGTTCCTCTCTCAAAGTGCGAGTCCAAGTTTCACAACCATACAGGACAACCGGTAATATAACTGTTTTATAAATTCTAACTTTCAGATTTTTTGACAGAAGTCTAGATGACAAAAGCTTCTCAACCGAATAATAACAGGCATTTCCCATATTTATTCTGCGTTTAATTTCCTCCCGAGTGTCATTTATATTTGTTACTGTTGCTCCAAGATATTTGAATTTTTCCACCTCTTCGAAGGATAAATCTCCAATTTTTATAATTCCATTTCGTACAATATTCTGGTCACGAGACATAATCATATACCTTGTCTTTTCGGGATTTACTTCCAACCCTATCGCTTTACTTGCTTCAAATAGAATTTCCGTGTTTTCCGTAATCGTTTGTGTATTTTCTCCTAACATATTCACGTCATCCACATAGACAAGAATTCTGATGTAACCCGTTCAATTCCAAACCCTGCCTGTTATCCTAAACTTTCCTAATGGCATATTCTAGAGCGAAGTTAAAAAGTAAAGGTGATAGTGCATCTCCCTGCTTTAGACCGCAGTGAATTGGAAAAGCATCAGATATAAACTGGCCTATACGGACTCTGCTGTAGGTTTCACTAAGACACATTTTAATTAATCGAACTAGTTTATTAATAGAAGTAAATACGTAAACATAAAGTTAGTATTCCCTTTACGTTATGATATCTTACATATTCTCACTACTGCAATTGGAAAGGCCATAATTTTGTTTTTCTATAGTCGTGACACGTGGCTAACGAGAAAGACAGGCTTCGATACGAATCGGAGTCACGTGGTTATCATGGTCTAGTCATGGCCACCTTGATAATCGGCTAATATAAATACATGTTCAAAGTTTTAAAAAACAAAGGAATTGCTATATTAAACTCACGTTAAACGTGCATTTATATATATAAACTTGTTCAATGTTGGCCATGTTAAGACTAAGCCTGGCTTTCTCGTTAGCCACGGTCGTGACTAAATTTACGTCTTTGTTAATTATTGTCCAGTGCTTTAAAACTGTGCTAATACGTCATAATGGTAACATTATAAAAAGAAATCACTACAGTAAGCTATAGTCCGGATCAGCTTACTTAATACCCTAAAGATGAAACCTAACGATCCCCCCCCCTGATTACTACATATGCTAGTGGATTGTGATGATTTTCTAGTTTGCAGGTTGAATTTTCATTTGCTAACTTCGTTTCGAATTTCGGTACTAACAAATACTAAAAATGATAGTGATTTTGTAACTGTTATGTTGGCAGCTGAGACAGATGTTTTCGATACAGGAGTTCCATGGAATTGAAATTGTCTGAATCGGTTACTGGAAACTAGTGAAATTTGAACATACTAATAATTAATTAATACCAGTATTATTATTAATACATAATAGTTATTTTATGAGTTGCGTTGAGGTTACAATTCAAGACTATAGTCAGGTAAGTGTAAATAAATTTAGGCCTAACATACTTGGGTGTGATAATGCAGGTAGGTAATATATAAAATACCATTTCACATATTAATGCATTTTTTTCCTTCTTAGATTTGTATTACAATAATGTCAAAGAGAGGAAAAAGCATGGCGGCGACTCCACCAAAAAAATGGGGATAACTTCTCCTACTGGCGTTCTGTTCTTTCAGATTTAACCCCTAAGAAGATAATGACGAAGGAATTATGCTCACGGAGACAGCAATTATAACTAGAATAGAAAAATTATTGGGAGTAAGTATTCTTAAGCATACATTTAACGGTGATAATCGGTTTTCGGATTTAGTAGTAATAATTTCATGTGGTCAAACAAAATACATTTTTAGGTTAGGTCTCGTGAATCAATTGTTCAATCAAACCAATGAATTTCATATTACCAGACAAAATATCTAACACGTTGATTCCATTCTCATATAGTTTGTCTACGAAAATATGCAACAAAGCGTAAAGCGCGCTGCGAGAGTGGGTGGATGGGTGGGTAGGTAGGTAGGTGGATAGATGTTTGGATCGATGGATCGACGGATGGATAGGCAGGCAGGCAGGCAGGCAGATAGATACATAGATACATAGCTACATAGGCCTAGATAGACAGACAGACACACAGCCAGCTAGCCAGATAGATAGATAGATAGATAGATAGATAGATAGATAGATAGATAGATAGATAGATAGATAGATAGATAGATAGATAGATAGATAGATAGATAGATAGACAGACAGACAGACAGACAGACAGACAGACAGACAGACAGACAGACAGACAGACAGACAGACAGACAGACAGACAGACAGACAGACAGACAGACAGACAGACAGACAGACAGATAGATAGATAGATAGATAGATAGATAGATAGATAGATAGATAGATAGATAGATAGATAGATAGATAGATAGATAGATAGATAGATAGATAGGCAGGCAGACAGACAGATACATAGATACATAGCTACATAGGCCTAGATAGACAGAAAGACACACAGCCAGCTAGCCAGCCAGATAGATAGATAGATAGATAGATAGATAGATAGATAGATAGATAGATAGATAGATAGATAGATAGATAGATAGATAGATAGATAGATAGATAGATAGATAGATAGATAGATAGATAGATAGATAGATAGATAGATAGATAGATAGATAGATAGATAGATAGATAGATAGATAGATAGATAGATAGATAGATAGATAGATAGATAGATAGATAGATAGGTAGACAGGTAGACAGGTAGACAGATAGACAGATAGACAGATAGACAGATAGATAGATAGACAGACATACAGACAGAGAGACAGACAGACAGACAGATAGATAGGTAGATAGGTAGACAGGTAGACAGGTAGACAGATAGACAGATAGATAGATAGATAGATAGATAGATAGATAGATAGATAGATAGATAGATAGATAGATAGATAGATAGACAGACAGACAGACAGACAAATAGATAGATAGATAGATAGATAGATAGATAGATAGATAGATAGATAGATAGATAGATAGATAGATAGATAGATAGATAGATAGATAGATAGATAGATAGATAGATAGATAGATAGATAGATAGATAGATAGATAGATAGATAGATAGATAGATAGATAGATAGATAGATAGATAGATAGATAGATAGATAGATAGATAGATAGATAGATAGGTAGACAGGTAGACAGGTAGACAGATAGACAGATAGACAGATAGACAGATAGATAGATAGACAGACATACAGACAGACAGACAGACAGACAGACAGATAGATAGGTAGATAGGTAGACAGGTAGACAGGTAGACAGATAGACAGATAGATAGATAGATAGATAGATAGATAGATAGATAGATAGATAGATAGATAGATAGATAGATAGATAGATAGATAGATAGATAGATAGATAGATAGATAGATAGATAGATAGATAGATAGATAGATAGATAGATAGATAGATAGATAGATAGATAGATAGATAGATAGACAGACAGACAGACAGACAAATAGATAGATAGATAGATAGATAGATAGATAGATAGATAGATAGATAGATAGATAGATAGATAGATAGATAGATAGATAGATAGATAGATAGATAGATAGATAGATAGATAGATAGATAGATAGATAGATAGATAGATAGATAGGTGGGTGAGTAGGTAGATAGGTAGATAGATAGACAGACGAACGGACAGACAGACAGACAAACAGTCAGACAGATAGATAGATAGGCAGGAAGATAGATATAGATATATAGATAAATAGAGAGAAAGACGGACGAACATACAGACAGATATATAGATAGATTTGCAAATGTCGTTTAGAGAATTGGAGTTTCATTCTCGCCGTCACATAAGCCCGCCTTCGGTCTGTATCCTATTATAAATATCATTATTATTATTATTATTATTATTATTATTATGAACAACGTTATCAAATATTTATTCCAAATTGAAATATCATTAATTAGCATATTATGACCCTACTTAACAATTTTATCTAACGCTTGAATTAAGAACATTATTATCTAAAAAAAGTCTTATATAGAAAATAAAATTTAAATTCGAAATTTAAATTAAACAATTGAAAATGGGACAAACTAGAAATTTGCAACAAAAGTAAAGGATGCGAAAAAATTTTTACAGCTCTGCACGAAATAAAATATTTCTTCCAATGATTTAGATTCTGGAAAAGTCCCCATAACATTTATAGCGTCCCCTCGTTGAACGGCAATACTATTTCTTTGGCGGAGGAAAGCCGTGGAGCGAGAGTCTGGGTTAAGTGCTTATAAATACTTGCCGATATCATAAATTATTATTATTATTATTATTATTATTATTATTATTATTATTATTATTATTTACAATTAATTGTAGTTTAAACTTTCGGCTCTGAATCCTGACTCATTTCTCTATCTTTATCTGTAGTGATGTCACGAGAGGTCTGAGATTTATCTGGGAAATCTCAGACCTCGAGTGGCATTTATTAGGACTATTTCGTGAATAAAATAAAAAAGTAAATAATATATCCCTAAAATTCGATCACAAAATGTTAATAATTGTTTATTAACGAATACTTAACCTAGTCAAACATTGTGAAGTTGAAATACTCGTAGATGAATATCGATTACTGGAATAAAGAAATTCGATGCTATTATCCAGTAATACCAATTGCGAAATACAGGTTAAACAATGTTAATTACATGTACTGCACTTTTCTCTTATTATTATAATATAAATACATTTTCATTATCTGCTGAAATCATAATTTAATTTAACAGTAACAGTGGGAACAGCTATATACCAATGCTTATGTATTCACAATGTTACTACACAGTAAAGCCATCTCTGTATAGATATGCCTAATTAAAACATGAATTTTATTACGCCATACGGAAGGCAGTTTGATGAAAAGACCTTATTATTACTATCCAAGGTCGTTGGATTTGATATGCGACGATGTTACATAAATTTGAACATCTGACGTTCTATTAATTGTTTCATTTCATTCACAAAATACAAAGTTTATAGGCTACTTATTGGTTATGTTACCTGTGGGAGCAGGACCAATGTCAGCTGTATCTTATTTCGACCGTTACAATCAGTGCTACACGAAAGCATTTTTTATAGCTCGACAAACGCATTCTCGCTGTACTGTGTAACGGAACTAAAGCTGCATCTACACAGTTCAATATTCCAATCGCCTATGCGTGCAATCTGGAAAGAATACTAAGGATTAAGTTTAAAAGGTACGTTCAATTAAGATGCATGAATATTTTGTGTCTACATGGTGCGCCGTTTTGAACGTCGTCTTCACTGCGTAAATATACTTACTTACTTACTTACTGGCTTTTAAGGAACCCGGAGATTCATTGCCGCCCTCACATAAGCCCGCCATTGGTCCCTATCCTGAGTAAGATTAATCCATTCTATATCATCATATCCCACCTCCCTCAAATCCATTTTAATATTACCTTCCCATCTACGTCTCGGTCTCCCTAAAGGTCTTTTTCCCTCCGGCCTCCCAACTAACACTCTATATGCATTTCTGGATTCGCCCATACGTGCTACATGCCCTGCCCATCTAATACGCCTGGATTTAATGTTCCTAATTATGTCAGGTGAAGAATACAATGTGTGCAGTTCTGTGCTGTGTAACTTTCTCCATTCTCCTGTAACTTCATCCCTTTTAGGCCCAAATATTTTCCTAAGCACCTTATTCTCAAACACCCTTAACCTATGTTTCTCTCCCAAAGTGAGAGTCCAAGTTTCACAACGATAAAGAACCGGTAATATAACTGTTTTATAAATTCTAACTTTCAGAGTTTTTGACAGCAGACTGGATGATAAAAGCTTTTCAACCGAATAATAACAGGCATTTCCCATATTTATTCTGTGTTTAATTTCCTCCCGAGTATCATTTATATTTGTTACTGTTGCTCCAAGATATTTGAACTATATTAATTAATACTTACTTACTTACTTACTTACAAATGGCTTTTAAGGAACCCGAAGGTTCATTGCCGCCCTCACATAAGCCCGCCAGCGGTCCCTATCCTGTGCAAGATTAATCCAGTCTCTATCATCATACCCCACCTCCTTCAAATCCATTTTAATATTATCCTCCCATCTACGTCTCGGCCTCCCTAAAGGTCTTTTTCCCTCCGGTCTCCCAACTAACACTCTATATGCATTTCTGGATTCGCCCATACGTGCTACATGCCCTGCCCATCTCAAACGTCTGGATTTAATGTTCCTAATTATGTCAGGTGAAGAATATAATGCATGCAGTCCTGTGTTGTGTAACTTTCTCCATTCTCCTGTAATTTCATCCCGCTTAGCCCCAAATATTTTCCTTAGCACCTTATTCTCAAACACCCTGAACCTATGTTCCTCTCTCAAAGTGAGAGTCCAAGTTTCACAACCATACAGAAGAACCGGTAATATAACTGTTTTATAAATTCTAACTTTCAGATTTTTGGACAGCAGACTGGATGATAAGAGCTTCTCAACCGAATAATAACACGCATTTCCCATATTTATTCTGCGTTTAATTTCCTCCCGAGTGTCATTTATATTTGTTACTGTTGCTCCAAGATATTTGAATTTTTCCACCTCTTCGAAGGATAAATCTCCAATTTTTATATTTCCATTTCGTACAATATTCCCGTCACGAGACATAATCATACACTTTGTCTTTTCGGGATTTACTTCCAAACCGATCGCTCTACTTGCTTCATGTAAAATTTCCGTGTTTTCCCTAATCGTTTGTGTATTTTCTCCTAACATATTCACGTCATCCGCATAGACAAGAAGCTGATGTAACCCGTTCAATTCCAAACCCTGCCTGTTATCCTGAACTTTCCTAATGGCATATTCTAAAAGGAAGTTAAAAAGTAAAGGTGATAGTGCATCTCCCTGCTTTAGCCCGCAGTGAATTGGAAAAGCATCAGATAGAAACTGACCTATACGGACTCTGCTGTATGTTCCACTGAGACACATTTTAATTAATCGAACTAGTTTCTTGGGAATACCAAATTCAATAAGAATATCATATAATACTTCCCTCTTAACCGAGTCATAAGCCTTTTTGAAATCTATGAATAACTGATGTACTGTACCCTATACTCCCATTTTTTCTCCATTATCTGTCGAATACAAAAAATCTGATCAATAGTCGATCTATTACGCCGAAAACCGCACTGATGATCCCCAATAATTTCATCTACGTACGGAGTTAATCTTCTCAAAAGAATATTGGACAAAATTTTGTACGACGTCAACAAAAGTGATATTCCTCGAAAGTTACCACAGTTGGTTTTGTCCCCCTTTTTAAAAATAGGTACAATTATGAACTCCTTCCATTGTTCTGGTACAATTTCCTTTTCCCAAATAGCAAGTACAAGTTTATAAATTTCGCTATATAATGCACTCCCACCCTCTTGTATTAATTCTGCTGGAATTTGATCGATACCTGGAGACTTGTACTTTTTCAGATTTTCTATCGCAATTTCGACTTCTGAAAGCGTGGGTTCGGGTATAAATGACTCAGCAGTTTGTATTTCAATTTCGTCCCGATCATTTCTATTTGGCCTATGTATATTTAGTAGTTGCTCAAAATAGTTTTTCCATGTGTTTAGGATTGATGGAGAGTCTGCAAGCAAGTCATCATTCTCATCCTTGATCACGTTTACCCTTGGCTGATATCCGTTCTTAAATTCCTTTATACCCTTATATAAATCTCGAATGTTTTTATTCTTACTATTTGTTTCTACCTCATTCAGTTTTTCCCTCAAGTAACCTCTCTTTTTATTCCTAAGTGTACGATTTGCTTCCCGTCTTTCATTGAAATAATTATCTCTCTTCTCCTCAACTGGATCCTGTAAGAATTTCAATTTTGCCTGTTTCATTCTTTCTACTACCATGCAACAATCTTCATCAAACCACGGTTTCTTTTTCTTAGTTTCATAATAACCTATGCTCTGCTTAGCTGCAATTTTGATACTATCTCTGATATTTTCCCACACGCTATTAACATCTAATTCTTTCTTAACTTCGTCGGAACTTTCTAAAGTGGTAAACCTATTCGAAATTTCGACCTGATAATTTTGCTTAGCTTCCTCGTCCTTTAATTTCAAAATATTGAATTTAGTAATATTAACTTGTTGCTCTACTAGCTTGGCTACTGATAATCTTTCTCTTAATTCTCCAATCACCAAATAATGGTCAGAATTACAGTCTGCACCCCTGAAAGTTCGAATATCTACTATACTAGTATGTCTCCGTTTATCTATCAAGATGTGATCGATTTGGTTGTGTGTCAATCCATCTGGAGAAGTCCAAGTATATTTATGTATATCCTTATGGGGGAATGTTGTACTTTTGACAATTAAATTTTTCGATGTGGCAAAGTTGACTAATCTAACTCCATTGTCACTACTAATTGCATATTAAATATAAACCTGCATTCGTTGCATTAAAGTTGAAAGAAAAGTTTAACCGTGTAGTTGCATCTTAATGTATTCATGATCATCAATTCACGGGGAAACAGTTGGCGACAACGACTAAACAAAAGAACGACCATGCGATAAATTGATAGCGATAAATCTAGCTGCAAAAATTATCGCAAAATCTGACCGTGATTGGTTGGAATTCAAAATTTCATTACACTTCATTGGTCGAAAATGGAATGACGTCGTATAAACGAAATAGTCATCTTAATTTCATTCAGACGCTAGATAATCATCGCAGCTGATAAAGCGTTATAAAATAAAGCAATGAAAAAAAAAATCAATATTCTGGTGGTTTGGTTTCTTAGCATTGCTGTGTCAACTACTGGATTATTTAGCATTGATGGAATTGATGATAGCGAGATGGTATTTGGCGAGATGAGGCCGAAAATTCGCCATGTAATTACCTGGCATTCGCCTTACAGTTGAGGAAAACCTCTGAGAAACCCAAAGCAGTCCTAATTGGAACCGAACCAACGCTCTAGCGTAGCTCCAGACCAATAGACAAACTCGTCTTCCGTCCGAACTACACCGATGGTACAGTATTATTATTAACTAGCCTTACCCGTGCGCTCCGTTAGAAATAAATATAAAGTAATTACATAATTAAAATAGGACATTTGATCCAGGGAACATTCGTGTTTGATATAAGGATAAATCGTTTAATATGTTACTTAATTTAAATTGCATAAAAAATAATTAAAATGCGATCATTTTGATCTAGAGACCACTCATTTGGTCATAAAAATTATTTTAGGAAATACAGGAAACGAATGTACAGAATAGCCTATCAAGTTTTCTGTGCATAAGAAGCTATTTTAATCTTACCTGTCCTCGATTCACTCAGAAGTTACTGTAATAACATTATAGCATTATGTCCATCTAGAGAAACTACACTTTCCAATGGTGAATTAATAATTAATATACAAATCGGTTAATTTAGCTTCCGATATTACTTCATACAAGCACAGAAACATTATCTGTGGGCTATCTTTCATAGCTTTCGATTGTTGCTGTCCAAGGCTCCTTATAGACGAAGTCATTTGTTTTTTAATTCATTACACGGCCTTAGATGGCAGTTATTTTAATTTTAAAACTCATTTATCTCATTAAATATCAGTCCTATCAAAATTTTGTAAAGAATAAAACTTATCGAAAATCATGTTCGAAGAAACGTTTGTTATGTAACATTTTTCACAAAAATCAATAATAAGCGAGATATTTCGATTTACTTAATTCAGGTCCCCTTATAACCCCCCTTTTAAATAACGTATTTTGAATTACATATAGTCTAAAATCTAAGTTACAACGAACTTAATTTATATTCTAATTTTCATCGAAATCCGTTCAGCTATTATCGCGTGAAAAGGTAACAAACATACAGACAGACTTACAAACAAAAATTTCAAAAAAGCGATTTTGGGTTTCAGGGTGGTTAATTATATATGTTAGGACCACTTATTTTTGGAAAATCGAAAATTACCAGAAAAATTTCGGCTACAGATTTATTATTAGTATAGATTATGACTATAAAGCATGAAAATTAGGCTACACCGAATGTTATGGCATATATTTCCTGAGCATATATGTATAACACTGTGCACGTTGTATTCCACGTGAAGTCTCTGTGGTTCTTGCCCCGTTCTGCCGCTGACAGTCTCAATTCCGTATCCACATTGTCGCCAGCGCATCATACTGTGTATGAAGCAACTCTAGATCTTTATGCTAGATAAAAGCGAGATCCTTTATACTGTTTTACTTTTGAAGAAAGAGTTCATCAACATTCGTTTACTCTTCCTTTTATTTTCATGAAATGCAAAGCAATTTGCTTCCACATTATGCGAAGTACAATGTCAAAGTACAAAACCTCGACTTCCAGAGTCTTTAGGAAAATGCTATGCACCGTTCAGTACCTTCGATTGCAAACAAGTTTGTTTCTAGAGAGCCAATCCCAAATTGTAGGCAGTTTAACAGTAGGCCTACCTTATAGTGTTAAAATAGATTCTAATGAAGAAGCGTTTTAAACTAAATTAGACCTACCTTTAACACTAATTTAAAAAGTAAGCAACTTAGTGTTGAAACAATTGACAAAAGTTGCAGTACCTGCATCTATTTAATAACGCTGTATCACAGTCTGATATATACAGTTACGAAGCTCAATACTTACTAAATATGCAAACATAGATAGTTGCTCACCACCAGGATTGCTACTATCGCCTCATCACAGACTCTTTCCCTAGCAGACGATAAAATGTATTGTACTTTCGATATCGTGTTCTTTTGAAAAAATTAACACCTTCCTTCCACTATTGAAATATGAAATACATAAGGTTTATATATTATTTTCATAAACTATATACAGTATTATATTCTGTAAACTCACCTTCCTGGATCTTTCGGAAGAAGGATAACTCTAACCTATTTTTCTTACAATTTATAGTACTACAAACGTCTTCTTGTCCCATATTATTATTAAAATTATTGTATTTTAGCCATTTACAGTTATTACAACCGATAACGAACATTTCACAGTTTACATAGCTTTTCATAAAAATGCGAAATACGGCACAGTCAATGCCTTTTCGATCTAGACCAGGATGTAATGTATGTTCGGGTTTTCTATTTCAGTGTATGGAGCTCAGTGAAATATTATATCATTGCTAAGCTTTATTTAGTGTAATGTGTCCATAAGTTCCGTTTACTTCTTGTTGCATAATATGTTGCAGAAGTAATTACCAAACTGTGTTATTTTAATGTGAAGAGAATTTTACATATTAACAAAATCTGTTCGCGTCAACATTTTAAGTTTAGAATGGAAGCTATTTTGAGGTTTAATAAAAATAATTCATATTATGATTTCAATTTAGCACATCTACCTTCCTTAATTTTAGACAAAACATTTGCCATACTACTCCTATGAAATTAATGTACGTACAATTGTGTTACTTCGTCTCTTAAGTTGTAGATAAATACAATACTTCAGTACCCAATTGTAGTATTAAGATGCAGACAAATTGAATGTCCGGGGTATCATACATGACATTATGTTTAATTATAATGTATAATTGCGAATTTATTAATACCAGTTAAATATAGTAAACGTAACCTATAATTTTCATATGAATGACAAGGCATTGGAGATCAATAAATTTAGACAGAAAGGGGCAACTGGTACAGTAAACATAACCTATAATTTCAACATATCTAAATATCCGTGCGGTTCAATTGAAAATGATTGAATCGTGAATAAATGAATGTACAAGAATTTCGAAATATTTAATCGAAATAAAGGCAGGTATTACACATACGAACAATGTAATTTTCATATCATGAATAATATTACACCTTAACTCGCAAGTGAATTATGTCTGAAGTGTCTCATAATCATTGTTTTAAATTTTATTAATGGAATTACACTACATTTTAGAGAAACATACGTTACTGTTTATGCATTCCAACTAATTTATATGGTTGAAACGCCGCCCTTCGTGATCGGGTTAAGCGAGTTACATGGTCTGCCTTACGGCCTATATTAGATCACGATGGCTATGGCACAGTCTATTGTTCCTAGTACTCACAGCGCTCCAACCGGCTAGTAACTATCGCGAGAATTGCAAAAAATCATCCCAAGCTTCGTGACTGTATGTAGTAGACTGTGGCTGTATTAAGCAATTGAGGTTATGTACATATTTTATGCCATAATGTTGCATGTTTTATTCTATCTCTCACATGTACCGAGTTACTCGCATTTAACGACGTCACGACGGCTTGCGCTTTGTCTAGAGCAGGCTCGTAGGTAAATATTTATTCTTAGTTTTCTGCCCAATGGCAGGTTTTTCACTCGAAACCGAGCATTCTTCAATTTCCTGTATTTTTTGTCTTCCTCTTAGTCTCCTAGTTTGATCCACGTATTTTAATATCGTCTATAATCTGGTATGTTCCACTGACCCGACTTTTCTCCCGTTCACCAATCTTTCTAGTACATCCTTCAGTAGGCAACTTCTTCTCAGTCAGTGATCCAATCAATTTCTTATTCTCTTCCTGATCAGCTTCACCATTGTTCTTTCTTTACCCACTCTTTCCAGATAAACTTTATCGTGGGTGGGTGGGTGGATGGATGGATGGATGGATGGATGGATGGATGGATAGACGGACAGACAGATGGATGGATGGATGGATAGATAGATAGATAGATAGATAGATAGATAGATAGATAGATAGATAGATAGATAGATAGATAGATAGATAGATAGATAGATAGATAGATAGATAGATAGATAGATAGATAGATAGATAGATAGACAGATAGACAGATAGACAGATAGACAGATAGATAGATAGATAGATAGATAGATAGATAGATAGATAGATAGATAGATAGATAGATAGATAGATAGATAGGTAGGTAGGTAGGTGGGTGGGTGGGTGGGTGGGTGGGTGGGTGGGTGGATGGATGGATGGATGGATGGATGGATGGATGGATGGATGGATGGATGGATGGATGGATGGATGGATGGATGGATGGATAGATAGATAGATAGATAGATAGATAGATAGATAGATAGATAGATAGATAGATAGATAGATAGATAGATAGATAGATAGATAGATAGATAGATAGATAGATAGATAGATAGATAGATAGATAGATAGATAGATAGATAGATAGATACATAGATAGGTAGGTAGATAGATAGGTAGCTAGATAGGTAGGTAGATAGATAGGTAGATAGATAAATAGATAGATAGATAGATAGATAGATAGATAGATAGATAGATAGATAGATAGATAGATAGATAGATAGATAGATGGATGGATGGATGGATGGGTGGGTGGGTGGGTGGGTGGGTGGGTGGGTGGGTGGGTGGGTGGGTGGGTGGGTGGGTGGGTGGGTGGATGGATGGATGGATGGATGGATGGATGGATGGATGGATGGATGGCTGGCTGGCTGGGTGGGTGGGTGGACGGACGGACGGACGGACGGACGGACGGACGGACAGACAGACAGACAGACAGACAGACAGACAGACAGACAGACAGACAGACAGACAGACAGACAGACAGACAGACAGACAGACAGACAGATAGATAGATAGATAGATAGATAGATAGATAGATAGATAGATAGATAGATAGATAGAAACTAATAATTTTGTCTAAATGTACATCCTGTTAGTAAGGTCCCTGAGTCAAATAACATCATGTATACCTTTAAGGCCACCCTATTCGCTTGCAATCTAGTGATAAAATGAGTTACTAGCTGTCCGCTGACATTTACAAGTGACATTCTTGCTTTAGGGGGCTCAGCCCCCTAAAAACCCCTGTTGCGGACTTGAGTCGCAAACCTTCATGCAATTAATTTATAGTAATTAACCGGTCCATCGCCTTTCAGTTGAAGATAAGGGTTATATTTTATATGTTCTATCTTGCTTTAGGGGCTCCGCCCCCTAAAAACTCCTGTTGGAGGCTTGGCCCCCAAACCTTCATGCAATTAATTTATAATAATTAACCGGTCCATCACCTTTCGGTTGAAGGTAAGAGTTATGTTTTATATGTTATTTCTTGCTTTAGGGGGCTCCCCCCCTAAAAACCACTGTTGGGGACTTGGCTCGTAAACCTTCATCATCACCTTTGTGTTGAATGTACGAGTTATATTTATAATGTGTTCTTTCTTGTTTTAGGGGGCTCCGCCCCCTAAAAACTCCTGTTGGGGACTTGGCGCCCAAACCTTAATGCAATTAATTTATAGTAATTAAGTGGTTCTTCACATTTGGGTTGAAGGTACGAGTTACGTTTTATAATGTGTTCTTTCTTGTTTTAGAGGTCTCCGCCCCCTAAAAACCCCTGTTGGGGACTTGGTCCCCAAACCTTCATGCAATTAATTTATAATAATTAACTGGTCCATTACCTTCAGGTTGAAGGTACGAGTTTCATTTTATAATGTGTTCTTTCTTGTTTTCGGGTGCTCCGCCCCCTAAGGAGCCCTATGGGGGACTTGATCGCCAAACCCTCGTACAATTAATTTATAGTAGCCTAATTAACCGGTCCATCACATTTGGGTTGAAGGTACGAGTTATGTATTATATGCTCTTTCTTGCTTTAGGGGGCTCTGCCCCCTAAAAACACTTGTTGGTTACTTGGCCCCCAAACCTTCGTGCAATTAATTTATAGTAATTAACTGGTCCATCACCTTTGGGTTGAAGGTACGAGTTACATTTTATAATGTGTTCTTTCTTGTTTCAGGGGGCTCCGCACCCTAAAAACCCCTATTGGTGGCTTGGTCAACTTATACTCAAATTGGCGTATACTTACCTATATCTGTGTAACCGATCCGTCATCACGAATATAGTAGGCCTATGTATTACCACATCATACGTTACCATGACAATCACATTAGTTACGTCAAAATTGACATAAGTAACGAGTAGCGGGTACTAGGAAAATCCTTATGGTCACTCGCTTTTAGCAGTATATATTCTACCTTTGATGTCTACTATTTTTACGTTTAAATTTGCTTATCGAATTATATGTAACTAGAATATTGCTATTTCAGTGATAATATATTATTATTTACTAGCCGTACCCGTGCGCTCCGCTGCACCCGTTAGAAATAAATATAAAGTAATACATAATTAAAATAGGACGTTTGATCCAGGGAATATTCGTGTTTGATAGAAGGATAAATCTTTTGATATGTTACTTAATTTAAATTATATATAAATCATTAAAATGCGATCATTTTGGTCCAGAGAGCACTCATTTGGTGCAATGACAATTCCTTTAATATGTTTCTTAAATGTTATTACATGCAACCATAATTTAATGAAGATTGACATATCATTTAGTTTTAATGTGCATACTTTATATTATTTGCTATATGTTTCCATTGAATTATGGTAATAACTTAATTTTAACTCTTGTTTTCTACGTCTTCAGTAAATGGCGCTTGGCCCACTATGTTCTGAACCCTTCAAATAACTTAAATATTGATACAGCATATATAGTGATATGTAATTATATTTCTTTACTTCGAAAATGTAAGAATTTACGATCTCCTATACACCACTGCCATGGAATGAATAAATGTTTTTTTTTCCTACTCAAAAATTTTATATTTTGCACATAGGATTTACTGCAGGAACAACAACGATATAATCTGAGGCGGCGGTGAAAATGTATTATATTGTTATTTTAAAAGTCTTGTACATCCTTAAATATCAGTCCTGTCAAAATTTTGCATAGAACAAAACTTATCGGAAATAATTTTTAAAGAAACTTTTGTTGTGTAACATTTTTCACAAAAAGCAATAAAAAGCGAGATATTTCGATTTAATTAATTCAGGCCCGTTTAAATAAACGAATGTACAGAATAGCCTATCAAGTTTTCTGTGCATAAGAAGCTATTTTAATCTTACCTATCCTCGCTTCACTCAGAAACTGTAATAACATTATAGCATTATGTCCCTCTAGAGAAACTCCACTTTCCAATCTATACTAATAATAAATCTGCAAGTAAAATTTTTCTGGTAATTTTCGCTTTTCCAAAAGTAATTGGTGTTAACATATATAATTAATCATCCTGAAACCGAAAATAGCTTTTTTGAAATTTTTGTTTGTTTGTTTGTATGTCTGTCTGTCTGTCTGTCTGTCTGTCTATCTGTCTGTCTGTCTGTCTGTATGTTTGTTACCTTTTCAAGCGATAATGGCTGAACGGATTTCAATGAAAATTGGAAACAAAATTAAGTTCGTTGTAACTTAGATTTTAGGCTACATGGCATTCAAAATACTTCATTTAAAAGGGGGTTTATAAGGGGGCCTGAATTAAATAAACCGAAATATCTCGCTTATTATTGATTTTTGTGGAAAATGTTTCATCACCAAAGTTTCTTTTAAAATGATTTCCGATAAGTTTTATTCCAGGAAAAATTTTGATAGGACTGATATTTACGTCTGTCTGTCTGTCTGGATGTTTGTTACCTTTTCACGCGATAATGGCTGATCCGACTTATATGAAAATTGGAATATAAATCAAGTTCGTTGTAACTTAGGTTTTAAGCTATATGGCAATTAAGATACTTTATTTAAAAGGGGGGTTACAAGGGGGCCTGAATTAAATAAATCGAAATATCTCCCTTATTATTAATTTTAATTAGACATGTTGCATAACAAAAGTTTCTTTAAACACGATTTCCGATAAGTTTTGTTCTATGCAAAATTTTGATAGGGCTGATATTTAAGGATATACAAGACTTTTAAAATAACAATACAATACATTTTCACCGCCGCCTCAGATTATAGCGTTGTTATTCCTACAGTAACTGTGCAAAATATAAAATTTTTGAGTGGGAATAAAGAACACATTTATTCATTCCATGGCAATGGTACGTAGAAGATCGTGAATTCTTACATTTTCGAAGTAAAGAAATATAATTACATATCACTGTTTATGCTGTATCACTATTTAAGTAATTTGATGGGTTCAGAACCATAGTGGGCCAAGCGCCATTTACTGAAGACGTGGAAAACAAGGGTTAAAATTAAATTATTACCATAATTCAATGGAAACACATAGCAAGTAATATAAAGTATACACATTAGAACTAAATGATATGTCAATCTTCATTAAATTATGGTTGCATGTAATAACAATTGAGAAACATGTTAAAGGAATTTTCATTGCAACAAATGAGTGCTCTCTGTACTAAAATGACCGCATTGTAATTATTTGAATAAGTAACATATTAAACGATTTATCCTTCTATCAAACACGAATGTTCCCTGGATCAAATGTCCTATTTTAATTATGTAATTACTTTATATTTATTTCTAACAAATGCAGCGGAGCGCACGGGTACGGCTAGTGGTGAAATAAAAATTAATTATACAAATCGGTTAATTTAGCTTCCGATATTACTTCATACCAACACAGAAACATTCTCTGTAGGCTATGTTTCATAGCTTTCGATTGTTGTTGTCCAAGGCCCCTTATAGACGAAGTCATTTATTTTCATTTCATTACACCGCCTTAGATGGCATTGTATTTTAATTTTAAAACTCATTTATCTCATTAAATATCAATCCTATCAAAATTTTGCATCGAATAAAACTTATCGGAAATCATTGTTAAAGAAACATTGGTTATGTAACATATTTCATAAAAATCAATAATAAGCGAGATATTTCAATTTATTTAATTCAGGCCTCCTTATAACCCCCCTTTTAATTAACGTGCTTTGAATGTCATATAGCCTAAATTCTAAGTTACAACGAACTTAATTTATATTCCAATTTTCATCGAAATCCGTTCAGCCATTATTGCGTGAAAAGGTAACAAACTTCCAGACAGACAGACAGACAGACAGACAGACAGACAAAAATGTCAAAAAAACGATTTTCGGTTTCAGGTTGGTTAATTATACATGTTAACACAAATTATTTTTGGAAAATCGAAAATTACGAGAAAAATTTTGGCTACAGATTTATTATTAGTACTAACCGTACCCGTGCGCTCCGCTGCACCCGTTAGAAATAAATATAAAGTAATTACATAATTGAAATAGGACATTTGATCCAGGGAACATTCATGTTTGATAGAAAGATAAATCGTTTATTATGTTACTTAATTTAAATTGTATTAAAAGATTAAAATGCGATCATTTAGATCCAGAGACCACTCATTTGGTCATAAATATTATTTTAGGAAATACAGGAAACGAATGTCTATCAAGTTTTCTGTGCATAAGAAGCTATTTTAGTCTTACCTGTCCTCGATTCAGTCAGAAGTTACTGTAATAATATTATAGCATTATGTCCATCTAGAGAAACTACACTTTCCAATGGTGAATTAATAATAATTAATTATACAAATCGGTTAATTTAGCTTCCGATATTACTTCATATAAACACAGAAACAATCTCTGTAGGCTACCGTATGTGTCACAGCTTTCGATTGTTGTTGACGAAGTCATTTGTTTTTTATTTCATTACACCGCCTTAGGTGGCGTTGTTATTGTAATTTTGAAACTCATTTATCTCATTAAATATCAGTCCTATCAACATTTTGCATAGAGTAAAACTTATCGGAAATTATTTTTAAAGAAACATTTGTTACGTAACATATTTCATAAAAATCAATATTAAGCGAGATATTTCAATTTATTTAATTCAGGCCACATTATAACTCCCCTTTTAAATAACGTATTTTGAATGCCATATAGCATAAAATCTAGGTTACAACGAACTTAATATATGTTTCAATTTTCATCGAAATCCGTTTAGCCATTATTGCTTGAAAAGGTAACAAACATCCAGACAGACAGACAGACAGACAGACAGGCAGATAGACAGACAGACAGACAGACAGACAGACAGACAGAGAGACATACAACAAAAATTTCACAAAAGCGATTTTCGGTTTCAGCATGGTTAATTATAAATGTTAACACCAATTATTTTTGGAAAATCGAAAATTACCAGAAAAATTTTGGCTACAGATTTATTATTAGTATAGATATAGATTAACTCCGTGCGTAGATGAAATTATTGGGGATCATCAGTGCGGTTTTCGGCGTAATAGATCGACTATTGATCAGATTTTTTTGTATTCGACAAATAATAGAGAAAAAATGGGAGTATAAGGGTACAGTACATCAGTTATTCATAGATTTTTAAGAGGCATATGACTCGGGTAAGAGGGAAGTATTATATGATATTCTTATTGAATTTGGTATTCCCAAGAAACTAGTTCGATTAATTAAAATGTGTCTCAGTGAAACATACTGCAGAGTCCGTATAGGTCAGTTTCTATCTGATGCTTTTCCAATTCACTGCGGGCTAAAGCAGGGAGATGAACTATCACCTTTACTTTTTAACTTCGCTTAAGAATATGCCATTAGGACAGTTCAGGATAACAGGCAGGGTTTGGAATTGAACGGGTTACATCAGCTTCTTGTCTATGCAGATGACGTGAATATGTTAGGAGAAAATACACAAACGGTTAGGGAAAACACAGAAATTTTACTTGAAGCAAGTAAAGCGATCGGTTTGGAAGTAAATCCCGAAAAGATAAAGTCTCGTGACGGGAATATTGTACGAAATGGAAATATAAAAATTGGAGATTTATTCTTCGAAGAGGTGGAAAAATTCAAATATCTTGGAGCAAAAGTAACAAATATAAATGACACTCAGGAGGAAATTTAACGCAGGATAAATATGGGAATGCGTGTTATTATTCGGTTGAGAAGCTCTTATCATCCAGTCTGGTGTCCAAAAATCTGAAAGTTAGAATTTATAAAAGAGTTATATTACCGGTTGTTCTGTATGGTTGTGAAATTGGACTCTCACTCTGAGAGAGGAACATAGGTTAAGGGTGTTTGAGAATAAGGTGCTTAGGAAAATATTTGGGGCTAAGCGGGATGAAGTTACAGGATAATGGAGAAAGTTACACAACACAGAACTGCACACATTGTATTCTTCACCTAACATAATTAGGAACTTAAAATCCAGACGTTTGATATGGGCAGGGCATGTAGCACGTATGGGCGAATCCAGAAATGCATATAGAGTGTTAGTTGGGAGACCGGAGGGAAAAAGACCTTTAGGGAGGCCGAAACGTAGATGGGAGGATAATATTAAAATGGATTTGAGGGAGGTGGGATATGATGATAGAGACTGGATTAATCTTGCACAGGATAGGGACCGATGGCGGGCTTATGTGAGGGCGGCAATGAATCTCCGGGTTCCTTAAAAGCCATTTGTAAGTAAGTAAGTAAGTAATAGATATAGATAAGTTATTTGTATACTAGAAGGGATGCAATAAAGGGTTATAATAACCTGAGTGTAATTTCTTGGAAACAGCCCCACGTCGAAGATAAAGAGGACTTCGTTGCTATGATTAGGTCTCGGCCCCCTGAACCACCGAAGCTGCCTGTCTTTCTCAGGGTGGAAAAGAAGCTCTCATGTTTTATTCAGAGCAATCTCGTAACCAAACACCGCCAACACTGTATACAGATACTGCCTCCCGTCTCCTGCCGGCAAAATAACAGCTAAACTTCCATTTCACAATAAAAAGAGAACAACACCAAGAAATATCCTTTGGGACCTGTCCGCATATCACGGGAATAATATTTCAAGAAATAAATAAGCAAAATGCAGCCATTTAATAAACCAGGGGCACTGCACAGTTTAACTTGTATGAAATACTACAGCGAATATTCAAATTCTACCTTCATTATTATCATAAAATAATGTTATAAATTTCAATCAAAGACACAACTATCTGCAAATGTTTATTTGCTACATGAATATAAGGTATATATAAACGTTTTCGTCTTGTGGGGCATCATCAGATATATTAAAATTATGTGATCTGAACTTAGATTAAATTAGATTTATAAAAGCAAATATGAGCAGTGTGTGATACATGGTGATAAAATTTCATGAGTTATATGTATACTAATTGTAACAAGAAATAAGATAAAATGATGAATTTCAATGTAGTGTAAATTCAAATATGATTAAAATTGGAATTATGTGTACATATAACTCATGTTACATTATGATACATATTTATCAAATAATACACGTATTATGCAAATTATGATCATGTTAAAATCAAATGAATAAATGGATAAAATCTTGGGTTAAAAGTTATTCAATTATTATTATGTCTACTATGGCAGTATATGAAGAACTGTGATGCACGAAATAATCGACATCTACACTATTAAGGAAATACAATGAAGTCTTTTATGCTCGACCATGCCGAAATGTAATAATTATACACCTGGTAGCAGACCTTTAATGCATGTCATTAAAGTACACCTACTCATTAAAGGTCAGGTCTTTCAGCCAATGACGACTCAGGTTACAACTGTTCAGCCAATGACAGGTCAGCTTTCTACCGTTATAAAACCGCAAGTATCGATTATTCTCGGATATGCAATCGAAAGAGAATTAGCGAAAAGTCACGGAGGCTGGAAATCCAATACTGTCGCAGAAGGTTATGTTCTGTTACTATAATAATTAGCGTTAATTGTAAATCATATTCAAATAAATACAATTTGTCATCTCGTTTTTCAATGTCTAATTTAATTTCAATGTTATCTCTGTAGGTTCTTATGGCCTAGCAAGGTCAATGTGGACATCTGTTCCTCGGAAAAAATCAATACTTTCGCGTCTGCGCACATCTCACAACATACGGGACATTGCTTCAGGTCAGATACAATAAAATTAATAATATGAAGTTAGAAATATGGTCGAGCATAAAAAGTCGTATGAAACTCAACTATAATGGTAATTAAGAAGCTCGTATGAAAATTATGAAACGAGCGTGCGCTCGTTTCATAAATATCCATACTCACTTCTTAATTACCTTCATTATAGTCTCGTTGCATAATGTACTATTATATAACCGCGGATATACAGGGACATCATTTTATTTTTACTAACATTTTTAATATTAACCTGGCTATACCTTTAGAGAACTAGAAACACAGTTTGCTACCCTCTTCCACGACTGTAGTTCGATGATACTGGCGTACAACACAAACAAATCACTTTACTAGGTATAAGAGGGAAGAAAAGTAGTTCATCCATTTATGTAAACTAGGAAATATCGCGATTTTGAGTTCGATAATTTTCATTAGGTTTTTGTTTAATCGAAATACAGTACGGTATTAAGAATAAGTGTTTTTACTCACGAACTGAGTTATCCATGCCAACGTATTCATTATGCAGTGTAAGTTATATTATACTTTCTACAGCACATTAGCGTACAATATAGAGAATGAAGTTAAATTGAAATATAATCATAATATGAGTATTTAAACACATTTTTGAAAATGTGGCCGCTCATTTCGATACAGGCTTCAGTTCTTTTGTGCATATTATCGCACTATAGACTATTGCATCTAATTCCAATTACCAGTTTCGTCCTTCGTACTAGTAACTCATGTTGAAATAATTCTGTACCTACTCTATAAAAGAGTACCTTACGCACTGTAAATTCATTCTTCACTTCTGTCCGACCCGCACAGATAAAATTATTCAGACATGCTATCTACTGTCCGTCCAAGTGGTTGTGCCGCAGGATCGTAGAAAGGGGGGAAATCACGTGACAATTAATTACTTAATGATGCCCTTTTATTTACGTTATTTTAAACAGTTGTATAATATTACGTAGACGTCCAATTCTTAACACAAATGTTTTCAGAAAAGAGCTAAGACAGCCCAGCTTTTACATGGGGAAATTGGGATGCGACGTAGGCAAACGGACGGTACCTGTGCGAAAATATGATTGAATATTGAAAGCTCTTTCGTCACTGGAAAACGCGAACATATTTCTGGAACGTACTATACTCACTAACTCAGTGCTGTTCACTATATGCGGTCTTGGTTCTGTGTGGAGGACGGTTGAACTTCATTAGTAGAAGGGGTGGGAGTGAAGTACATTCAAAAACTCAGGTACAATAAAAATTGAAGTAAAAATAAAATTATGTCCTTGTACAAAAAACACGATGAACAGTAAGTAATGTCATTAAATTCAGGAGGTTATTCTTTGAGATATTTCGAACAAGAAAGCTTAATACGATTTTGCTCTTTTTTGCTTCATTTTCGACATAAAATTGTTTTATATGAATTATTTAATAACGTGTTTTGGGAAAGCAATTGATTTAATTCCTAATAAGCTTAGTCAATTTAAGAGAGCAGTGTACAGTATTATGGTAATAAATAGGGGACGGATGTTAATAAAAAGTCATCTTCTTATTTTTCACATTAGCACAATGCCTAGTGTTGTGCGACCGTCACTTGTGCAGTCTTGTAAACTTTACTTGATTTATTCTATATTTACAAACGGTCTTACTAATAAAAACCCTATATACAGATGTTTAACTGTCTTATACAATGAGTAGCTCATTTATACGTCGTGTGTAAATTCCTTACTAATAATCACTACATACGTCCTGTATAACAGTATAACTCTTTTACAGCTACGTCATAGTTTCGTCATTACTTCATTACGAAAGGTAATAGAATATCTGAGATTCTCTATTGCATCCGGTAGAGCGCTCTAGCGTGCCATGTTAAGAATCAATAGTACAACTGCCTCGGATCGATTACCACATTATATTTTGGTCAAAGAGTACAAGCTACAGCAATATTACTCTAATTATTCTATGATCTTTGGTTTGTTCTTCTGTGCTTACAAGGCAGCCATCATCATAAAATGACAGTCGATACGAACAGCTGTTAGAGGGGCGGCCATTTTTTCTCTATATACAACGCTTAAACAAGCGGTTTCGTGTATATAACTACTGCAAAGAGTTTGTAATACTTACTAGAGACACATACCCGTGAGTGGCAGGCAAGAAAAATGCCACAAATTGAATCGGCTAGCATCCGCCATTAAAGGGAGTGTTTGCGGTGCGAAATTCGAAAACGGTACCACAAACATTGATGTAGCCTGGTGATAGACACTGTTTTAAACATCTTTTACAAAGGATGAGTCGTGATGAAATAAACATGAATGCAGAGGAGCGCTATATTTATTAAAGTATTATAATGATTCATCTTTGGCGATATTCTAAAAAATAAATTAAATCACCATACACACTCGGGATAAGTATGTGAAATATTGAATAATGGCAATGTCAACATTAATTTTCAGTATTACTAGTATTGTTTTAAGGACATAATAATGGATATTTACTGTAATATTTAAAATGATCTATATTTCAGTCCTTTCATGCAAAGGAAGAGGAAGGTATATGGTGCTTAGAAAATATCTAGTGGTGAAATATGAGATCATAAAAGTTATGGAAACTGATTTGAAATATAATGAGAATAAATTTTATCATAAAACAATCTATTTATTTTGTAGTTGATGACCACCAAGTTAGAGGTCAGTACAGACTTTTTAATACAATTAGTAGCGGTAATAGTAGACTAGGGGTAGTGGTAATAGTAGGCCTAGTAGTAGTGGCAAAAATAGACCTAGTAGTAGTGGTAATAATAGGCCTTGTAGTAGTGGTAATAGACCTAGTAGTAATGATAATAGGAGGGCTAGTTTTGGTAGTATTAATAGGCCTAGTAGTAGTTGTAATAGTAGGCCTATTAGTAATGGTAATAGTAGGCCTAGTAGTAGTGGTAATAGTAGGTGTAGTAGTAGTGGTAGTAGTAGGTCTAGTTTTTGTGGCAATAGTAGGCTTAGTAGTAGTGGCAATAGTAGACCTAGTAGTAATGGTAATAGTAGACCAAGTAGTAGTGGTAATAATAGGCCTAGTAGTAGTGATAATAATAGGCCTTGTAGTAGTGGCAATAGACCTAGTAGTAATGATAATAGGAGGGCTAGTTTTGGTAGCATTAATAGGCCTAGTAGTAGTTGTAATAGTAGGCCTATTAGTAATGGTAATAGTAGGCCTAGTAGTAGTGGTAATAGTAGGTGTAGTAGTAGTGGTAGTAGTAGGTCTAGTTTTTGTGGCAATAGTAGGCTTAGTAGTAGTGGCAATAGTAGACCTAGTAGTAGTGGTAATAGTAGGCGTAGTAGTAGTGGTAATAATAGGCCTTGTAGTAGTGGTAATAGTAGGTGTAGTAGTAGTGGTAGTAGTAGGTCTAGTTTTTGTGGCAATAGTAGGCTTAGTAGTAGTGGCAATAGTAGGCCTAGTAGTAGTGGTAATAGTAGGTGTAGTAGTAGTGGTAGTAGTAGGTCTAGTTTTTGTGGCAATAGTAGGCTTAGTAGTAGTGGCAATAGTAGGCCTAGTAGTAGTGGTAATAGTAGGCCTAGTAGTAGTGGTAATAATAGGCCTTGTAGTAGTGGTAATAGTAGGTGTAGTAGTAGTGGTAGTAGTAGGTCTAGTTTTTGTGGCAATAGTAGGCTTAGTAGTAGTGGCAATAGTAGGCCTAGTAGTAGTGGTAATAGTAGGCCTAGTAGTAGTGGTAATAATAGGCCTTGTAGTAGTGGTAATAGTAGGCGTAGTAGTAGTGGTAGTAGTAGGTCTAGTTTTTGTGGCAATAGTAGGCTTAGTAGTAGTGGCAATAGTAGGCCTAGTAGTAGTGGTAATAATAGGCCTTGTAGTAGTGGTAATAGTAGGGTGTAGTAGTAGTGGTAGTAGTAGGTCTAGTTTTTGTGGCAATAGTAGGCTTAGTAGTAGTGCTAATAGTAGGCCTAGTAGTAGTGGTAATAGTAGGCCTAGTAGTAGTGGTAATAATAGGCCTTGTAGTAGTGGTAATAGTAGGCGTAGTAGTAGTGTAGTAGTAGGTCTAGTTTTTGTGGCAATAGGTAAGGCTTAGTAGTAGTGGCAATAGTAGGCCTAGTAGTAGTGGTAATAGTAGGCCTTAGTAGTAGTGGTAATAGTAGCCTATAGTAATAGCTAAGTGTAGTGCGTAGTAGTAGTCTAGTTTTTGTGGCAATAGTAGGCTTAGTAGTAGTGGCAATAGTAGGCCTAGTAGTAGTGGTAATAATAGGCCTTAGTAGTAGTGGTAATAGTAGGCGTAGTAGTAGTGGTAGTAGTAGGTCTAGTTTTTGTGGCAATAGTAGGCTTAGTAGTAGTGGCAATAGTAGGCCTAGTAGTAGTGGAATAAGTAGGCTAGTAGTAGTGGTAATAGTAGGCCTAGTAGTAGTGGTAATAATAGGCCTTGTAGTAGTGGTAATAGTAGGCGTAGTAGTAGTGGTAGTAGTAGGTCTAGTTTTTGTGGCAATAGTAGGCTAGTAGTAGTGGCAATAGTAGGCCTAGTAGTAGTGGTAATAGTAGACCTAGTAGTAGTGGTAATAATAGGCCTAGTAGTAGTGGTAATAGTAGGCCCAGTATTAGTGGTAGTAGTAGGCTTAGTTTTTGTGGTAATAGTAGGCCTAGTAGTAGTGGTAATAATAGGCCTAGTTTTGGTGGTATTAGTAGGCCTAGTAGTAGTGAGACCTAGTCGGTGGTAGTGGTAATAATAGACCTAGTAGTAGTGGTAATAGTAGGCCTAGTAGTAGTGGTAACAATAGGCCTAGTAGTAGTGGTAATAGTAGGCCTAGTTTTGGTGGTATGAGTACGCCTAGTAGTAGTGAGACCTAGTCAGTGCTAGTGGTAATAATAGACCTAGTAGTAGTGGTAATAGTAGGCCTAGTAGTGGTCATAGTAGACCTAGTAGCAGTGGTAATAATAGGCCTAGCTAGGCCATCAGCTATATTTTCACTAATTTCTTTGCATTTAATACAACCAAAAACTAGAAGTACATGCTGTACAAAACGGAAATTACATGATTAATTCATTTATTGTGAAACAAAACAGTTTTAGACAGATATAGTCAGCGGATTTTCTTATGCACTCTGCTATTATAATCCACTGTAATGTGATGGCACCTAACCCTTACATGCATTGTTGAAATCAACCTTATAAACCTGATTATAATAATAATAATAATAATAATAATAATAATAATAATAATAATGATTTATTTTAGCTGGCAGAGTTAAGGCCGTAATAATGATTTATTTTAGCTGGCAGAGTTAAGGCCGTAAGGCCTTCTCTTCCACACAACCAGCAAAAAGTGTATATACATATGCATGAACTTACAAAGAATTCAACAATTTGATTTAGATGAGAGTTACATGTATACAAGAGTTATTTACGAATTAAACAACAAAATACTATGAACTATTAATTAAACACTGAAATAAACTGGGTAGCAGAATTAAACTAAAATACATAGAATGTTAATATATTTCAAATTATATTAGATAATAGAAAGAGATTATTATGAGACAATTTTGAAAATGCAGCACAATCAGGATGATGTCTAAAGAAAAAAAGCAACAGTGTAGTCAGTAATATTTTAAATCAGTATGATTGGAGTGAAATGCTAATAAGGTTATCTTTTAAGCTGTTCTTAAAGGTGTTTGTTGTCTTGCAGCCCCTAATACTTTGTGACAAGGAATTCCATTGACGCGAGGTGGATATTGTAAAAGATGAGGAATAACAAGATGTTCTATGAAGAGGTATATTTAGCGTGCCACAGATAAGTGATCTGGTATTTACGTCGTGGTTAGAGTATAGATAAGAGAAACGAGACGAAAGGTAATTTGGTGTTGAGGTTTGCAGAATTCGAAAGAGTAAAGACAAAGAGTGTAAAGTTCTGCGTTCTTTAAGTCGGAGCCACGAGAGACTTGCGAAGGACGGTGATATGTGATCATATCGTCGGATGTTGCACACGTATCTGATGCACATATTCTGAGCTCGCTGTAACTTGACTGACAGTTCAGAACTTAGATCACTTAACAAAACGTCACAATAATCGAAGTGCGGCATTACTAGGGTTTGTACTAGGGTAAGTTTTAGTTGCTGGGGCAAGAAGTTTCTCAAGCGACTCAAAGAGTGAAAGGAGGAACAGATTTTCTTTATCGTTTCTTTAACTTGAAAATTCCAACTTAGATTATTATCAAAAAAGAAGCCAAGATTTTTTACGACAGATGAATAAGGGATTAGCGTGTTGTTAAGGGTAACAACTGAAAGATTACTGTTATTAAGGGAGTTAACTACACGCTTATGTCCAATAATTATGGCTTGAGTCTTACTTGGGTTAAGTGCGAGTCCGAAATTGGCCGCCCAAGTGGAGACAGTGGCTAGGTCACAATTTAACTTGTCAATCGATTCATTGATCGTATTGGGTCTGGAATGTATGTAAAGTTGTAGGTCGTCGGCATAGAGGTGATATCGGCAATACTGTAAGTTCTTTGATACGTCATTAATGTAGATAGAGAAAAGTAGTGGTCCTAATACGGAGCCCTGCGGCACTCCCGCCTTTGTGTATCGCCATTGGGAGAATTGATTATCAAGTGAAACACACTGTTGGCGGTCCCGTAGGTAGGAGTCCATCCAGCTCAAGGTATTGTCTGATAGGTGCAAAGTTTTCATCTTTGCAAGAAGCAAGTCGATATCAACAGAACCAAAGGCATTGCTGAAATCGAGAAGAGTTAGTGCCGTTACTTCACCCCTATCCATAGCTTCACGGATGTCCTCGGTCACTTTAAGTAGGGCTGTAGTAGTGCTGTGTCCATGCCTAAAACCCGATTGATAGTCATCGAGGAGTTTGTGTTCGTCGAGATAGTTCGTAAGTTGTCCGTGTACAATATGTTCTAATGCTTTTGAAAGAGTGGGAAGAATTGATATCGGTCTGTATTGGTTTACTGTAGAAGGTGTGTTAGATTTAGGTAAAGGTTTCACTAATGCCATTTTCCAGAGTGAGGGGTAGGACCCAGTCATAATAGATGCATTGAATATATGGGTGACGGTCGGCAGAATCACATCTATTATTTTATACAGGAGAGTGATATTTATATTGTCTACACCTTGGGCTTTAGATTTCATACATCGCAGCGTCTTCATTACGTCAGTCGGGTTAATGTATTTAAAGAAGAATTTATCCCATACAGGTTGGGGGCAAGATCTGAGAAATTCAAGAGTCTCTTTTTTATGTAATGGTTCAGGTGGAGCAGTGACGAAATGTTCATTTAGGCTATTGAGTGACAAGTTGATGTTATCTACCCGAGGCTTTGCTTTTGTTAGACCCAGGTTATTAAGGTTACGCCACAATTCTTTCGCACTGACCGAAGGTATAATAAGGGAATGTGCATGGCGTAATTTAGCATTTCTTACTGCTTGATTACATTTATTTCTTAAAACTTTGTAAGTATTAAAATCTAATTCGTCCTTGCTCCGTCTGTATTTACGATAAGCAGTGTCTCTGTCTGTCATGAGTAATTTTATGGCATCGCACATCCAAGGCGCAGGGCGTCTACCAACTCGTCTGGTTTTCAAGGGTGCGTGTTTATCGTATAACTGGATTACTAGGTCGTTAAATTTTTCGATTTTGTCGTCAATGTCTGGTAAATTCCACACTTCAGTCCAAGGCAGGCTAAGTGCATCGTTGATTAATTTATCATGCTCAATATGCTTCAAGTCACGGTATGATGTGATGTGAGGTTTATATTTTGGACAATACAAGGAATATTCTAGAAAGATTATGTCGTGTGCTGAGATACCCGGCGCTGGTAGTTGTCCATTCGTTAATGCTAACTGAGGATTAGTCGTGGCAATAATGTCAAGAAGTGTCTCCGATTCCTGGGTGTGGTGGGTAGCTGCGGAAGGAAGGATGGATATATTGTAAGACTCAAACATGTTCTTAAGTTGAACTGTAGCGTAATTACTTGAATTTAATAAGTTTGTATTGAAATCGCCTAAAATAACAGTATGGTCATAGTGAGGCACAAGATTAAGCAAAGGTGTTTCAAGATCACTTAAGAATCCTGATTTAGGGGGTTTGTATACAACTCCAAGGAGGCACTTTTTGTTGCTTGCACCGACTTCGATGAATAGATATTCAGGATGTTCTAAGACTTCATTCGAAGATTGGTAGACAATTTTAAACGGTAAGTCCGATCGCACATATATCGCAACACCACCTCCGCGTTTACCAATTCGGTCATTTCTACAGAGGGTGTAATTATCTAAACTTACTAGAGAAGATGATAGGGAAGGCTTCAACCACGTTTCAGAGATAAGAATAGCGTGAAGAGACAAAGGAGAGAAAATAGACTGAACTTCATTGAAATGACAGAGAAGGCTTTGAGAATTTATGTGGGCTACTTTTAAAGTGTTAGGATGCGAGCTGAAAGACGATTTTAACAGGGCACTGGTCGAAGTAGCAGGTAGTGGGTTAGGGGTGGCTGGGGTGGGTGGGGGTGAGGCTGTGGAAGGGAATTCAGAAAAGTGAAAGTCGTTTGTGTGAGGGGCTGCAGACAGCGAGTCATTCACCTCGATGCAGTCAATACTGACAACTTACAGAAACTAAATTAATATAAACTAATAGTAATGCAATAATGAAAGAGATTAATAATAATATTTATATGATAACAGTAATAGTGAATATTGCAATCCTACCACTAAAAATTGAATTACGGACTAAGAAAATGTGGTAGTGTATGATGTTATGACCTAGTGCTTGCATATTAACTACGGCAGATCAGAAGCTTTTACAATTTTGTGTTTTACATTCCCAATTTTAACAAAAATAATACCGTCTGTGGTCCAGTGTTTCTGGAAAAAACTTTAGCCAAGAAATATTCCGACATTCTGTAAACACATTAAAAGAAGGAACTGCATTTGGAACATTCTTCCATATGCATGCTTTCCTGGGCATCCTACAATAGTAGCTATGTTCGAACAAATATCTGCGGCGCAATATTTCACCATTTTCTTATTATTTCCCTTCAAGTGTACTTATATTTATTCATACTCCTCAATAAGCATGAACTGCTTGCACTCCCGGCGAAGCATCAACTCCCTTTAATGGCGGCCGAACAGCGGTTCAATTTTGTACGCGAAACTAGCGCCGTTGGTGTCTCTAGTTATATATTACAAACTCTTTGAACTACTGCAAAGCAATTCCCATTTTGTAGTTACAGACTGTTTATACATCCATTGCTTATACATGGTTTATTAGTAACGTTTTCTGTCTCAACTCTGCATAAGTCTCGTATAAAAATTATACACGGTTTATTAGTAAGACCGTTAATGTACAAACTTACTTACAGGGTATATCATTCTCCTCTACCGACGCCATCACCGCTACCATTTCTTCTGTGCAAAAAAAATAGATTCGACGTACGTTCTCCGTCAATCTCCACTAACTGCCGCGTCTCCTCACCAATACTTTTTATGTTTCGTTATCCATTTCCCGCCCGGGGTACGGACTACGCCATCCACCAGGTGAGATGGGCTTAAAAACACTTTTGATTTCACGTGCTTACAAATATCGTCTTAATCAAACATCTCTTACATTTAATTGGATTCAATGCATTATAGTGATAAGTCGCTATAATGAGATTACGCTCAAGAAAAGAGTTCGAACAATGCGTGATATAATTTTAACCAATTAAAATGCATGCTTTGTCCTACTGGACCAATGGAATTTAGTCCAGCAATGATCTGAGGCGTAAGAATACTTTCATTGTAGGCAGTGATTTACCACACGCCCGACAAGACACTAACGCTGGCTAAGCATCTCAAGACCGTGTATTCCGCTGACACTGTTCCTGTTTCAAATTTAATACTCCACAGGAAATTATGCTACAGGGCGTTCTTTAGCCTTGGGACATAACACCTAGTAATACAGAAATCCTTTCTATATTAATATCAACGTAAAAAAGTAATTTCTTATATAGCATTTTTTTTTTGCATTTTTTGACGATTTTTAACTACAGTCGAGCCGTTCTTATTTCCGGCAGCAAATCACACGACAGCTTCTGGTCAGCTGACACGCTGCTTCACTGGCAGTGGTTGTCGTCAAGGTTATGCAGACAACATACCGCTTCCCGCTCACGCTGGATGTTACTGCGTTGTCAAGTCTACCCTTGTACTCTTAACGAAGCTTTAGCACATGTCTAATCTTAAACATCGAACGAAAAATTATTTCCTAGGATAAATAATTAGTAATATATGAATACATAATATTATATATTATTGTTATTGTTGATCCTAGCATCCCAGGACACAGAAGACTTACCATGTTGTGCTATAATTGGTTTTTCCGACCATTTGAAGTAACGATTTTCGTAAATACAGAAACAATATTAGAAATTACTAAAATGGGAGAAAGCTGTAAAATATAATAAATAAACATTTTTTATGTGAATGAATAACTAAAACCACACAACCTGAAAATTAAGTAAAATATGTTAGTATTAAAAATTTTGTCATGATAAGTCATTGCTACATAAAAAAAAATTACACGAAGAACCTTGCCTAACGGTATTGTTCAATTTAGAGGTGCTACGCCTAGATCGCTACAATCATTGTTAGTACCTGCCGCCGCCATAGTTCTCAGTTTATTTTCTTCTTTGCCGGATTGTCCGTACTTCTCTGTCGTTATTTGAGAAACCGTGAACTTGTTCACATCACACGCATCAGCTGTTCTTTGCACCACTTGCATTAAAGGCAATATACTACTCTTATTTTACGTTCATTTTCGAAATAATCTCTAATGCTAAGAATCATTTCTCTGCTTTGCGAATTGATGGTCTTCCGACTCCTCCGCGGCATTGTGATGCTGAAAACTCAGCGATTACACAGCACTAACAACAATACCGACTGATTGTTCGACAACCAGCTATTAGAACTGCGTTCGTTCACTATTGGCTTGACAGAGATTTAGCAACACCGCTATTGCCTACCTTCTTCGCGCCAAAAGTCGAGAAGGCGTGGCCACGCCGGAAATAAGAACGGCTCGACTGTAATAGGTCATTTTTATATATTTTGGGCATAAAATGAAAGTGGAAGCAAGGGGAGAATATATTTTGAATATATGTTACGAGTTTCTGAATTGATTAAATTTGCAACACTTGCTGCCAAGCTGATAATATCTAACAGATGTTTCATTATGTTCTTTCATTAATAAATAAAAAACTAAGGATTTTCGGACATATGTTGATATGAACTTTTTTTCTTGTTTCATTGTGAGGAACATGCCTCCAAGGTTTGCCAAAGTATTTCTGAAACACTCTGTATAATAAGTATATTAATCCTTTCAAACAATCATTGTCCTCTTTACATTTCTTAAAATTATCTTAAGTTTAGTAGTATTCTCTTAGGAATGTTTTACCAAGGCTTTGAAAATTGTGTATCCATATAAAAGTTCCAAAAAGATGTACTGCGGCGTCAAAATAACTATTTACTTTGTATAGCCTAATATGAGAAGAAGAAGAATATTTTTGAAGTGTACACCTCTATCTCTTTTCTATTTATTCTTGTAATTTTATTCTATCTTTAACTCAACAGTATTTTTCATAAAGAAACACATACTCTGCTTCCCCAAAGATGCTTCAAGTTTTACCACTCTTGAGGACTTTTAATTCCATAAAAACAAACAGACGAAAGCTGAATAGAATCCCACGACCTCTATAAAGGCGCGCCGCATAGTCTTCAATATATAACTTGCTCCTGTCATGACCGCTGCTCTTCTGTTTTCAGTTTCCATGCAACCATCGATCGGAACGGAGAAATTCTGCGACAATAAACCTCAGAGCCCAGTATGCACTTACAAAGTAGAGACAATTGAATCATATCATTATTTTTATTACCACAGCATGATTCTTGCGTTATTTTATAGCAAAGTTGCGCCTTCTTTTTTCGTTCTGTGACAAATATATTGCAGGCACATTATCGTCCAATCTTAAATAAAGCAGCAACTGGTTTATACGTACGGTAATTCAAGGAGAACAATTATTACTGTACTAGCCGTACCCTTGCGCTCCGCTGCACCCCTTAGAAATAAATATAAAGTAATTACATAATTAAAATAGGACATTTTATCCAAGGAACATTCGTGTTTGATACAAGGATAAATCGCTTATTATATTACTTAATTTAAATTGTATTAAAAAAATTAAAATGCGATCATTTTGATCTAGAGACCACTCATTTGGTCATAAATATTATTTTAGGAAATACAGGAAACGAATGCCTATCAAGTTTTCTGTCCATAAGAAGCTATTTTAATCTTACATGTCCTCGATTCACTCAGAAGTTACTGTAATAACATTATAGCATTATGTCCATCTAGAGAAACTACACTATACAAATCGGTTAATTTAGCGTCCAATATTACTTCATACAAACACAGAAATATTCTCTGTAAGCTTCCGTATGTTTCATAGCTTTCGATTGTTATTGTCCCAGGCCCCTTATAGACGAAGTCATTTGTTTTTTATTTCTTTACACCGCCTTAGATGGCGTTATTATTTTAATTTTGAAACTGATTTATCTCATTAAATATCAGTCCTATCAAAATTTTGCATGGAATAAAACTTATCGGAAATTATTTTTAAAGAAACTTTTGTTATGTAATGTTTTTCATGAAAATTAATAATAAGGGAGATATTTCGATTTATTTAATTCAAGCCCCCTTATAACCCCCTTTTAAATAAAATATTTTGAATGTCATACAGCCTAAATTATAAGTTACAACGAACTTAATTTATATTCCAATTTTCATACAAATCGGTTCAGCCATTATCGCGTGAAAAGATAACAAACATCCAGACAGACAGACAGACAGACAGACAGACAGACATACAAACAAAAATGTCAAAAAAGCGATTTTCGGTTTCATGGCGGTTAATTATATATGTTAGGACCAATTATTTTTTGGAAAATCAAAAATTACCAGAAAAATTTCGGCTACAGATTTATTATTAGTATAGATTTTGACTATTTATAACTCAGAAATAGCGTACATAATATAATTTAACTTTAATGAAAATTTTCAGTTTATATTCATAACTCTGACATTCATTCATTTATTCATTCATTCATAGTGTTCTGCCCAAGGGCAGGTCTTTCACTGCAAATCCAGCATTATTCATTCTTTCCTATTTTATGCCTTCCTCTTCATCTCCTCATATGATCCATATATCTTAATGTCGTCTATCATCTGATATCTTCTTCTGCCCCGAACTCTTCTCCCGTTCACCATTCCTTCCAATGCATCCTTCAGAAGCCAGTTTCTTCTCAACCAGTGACCCAACCAATTCCTTTTTGTCTCTCTGATCAATTTTAGCGTCATTATTTCATCATCCACTCTTTCCAACACAGCTTCGTTTCTTATTCTGTGTGTCCACTTCACACGCTCCATTCTTCTCCATAATCACATTTCAAATGCTTCTAGTCGCTTTTTTTCACTTCGTCGTAATGCCCATGTTTCTGCCCCATACAATGCCACACTCCATACAAAGCACTTCATTAGTCTCTTCCTTAGTTCTTTCTCCAGAGATCCGCAGAAGATGCTCCTTTTTCTATTGAAAGCTTCCTCAGCCATTGCTATTCTCCTTCTGACTTCTTGGGAGCAGCTCAACTCTGACCTATAGATTACATTTTTTTTACCCGAATTCCTTTTTCTCTAGAATATTTCTTTATAAGCGGTACTTAGGGGAGAGTCGGGTAGTATCGGACAGTGCGTTTCTTTCATCTACCACCATATGGTAGTACCTGAATGACATGGTTACGTTTCTCTATGCGACATCACAGAAATGTAACCATGTCAATCAGGTACTATCATCGTGTGGTAGATGAAAGAAACTCACTGTCCGATATTACCCGATGTCCGATACTACAAAATATGAAAACAGTATTTATAAATGACAAAAGAACTCAACTCGCAATAACTCTACATCTCGAGCGTTTTTTTTTTTCTTTTTCGTTCAGCAGAGGAATTTTACAATGTTACATTTATTCCGGTCAAACCTCTACAGATTATACAAAGATAAAACTAAAATTCTTTCTATCATTTATCACTGAGCATATTGGAAATTCAATTAATTACTTTTCCAAAACACGCTATGAAATGTTTCATATAAAACAATTTATATCTCGAAAAGGAAGCAAAAACGAGAAACGTTGCATTAAACGTTTTTGTGTTAATACTCATTTGAAAAGCTATTATCACGCATTAATGTAAATGTATTCTTATTGAGTTCGGTATTCCCAAGAAACTAGTTCGATTAATTAAAATGTGCATCAATAAAACATACAGCAGAGTCCATGTACATAGCCCAGTACCTCTCTGACGCATTTTCCAATTCACTGTGGACTAAAGCAAGAAATTGCACTATCACCTTTACTTTTTACTTTGCTATAGAATATGTCATTAGGAAAGTCTATGAAAACAAGAAGGGTTTGGAATTGAACGAGTTAAATCAGCTGTTTGCTTACGTGGATGACGTTAGAAAGTTAGAAATTGATACCTTCAAATATTCAAATAACTTAGAGCAACAGTAAAAAATTAAACGCAGAATAAATATGGGAAATGCTTACTATTATTCGGTTGAGAAGCTTTTTTGATTCATTCTGGTTCAAAAAAAAAACTTAAAGTCAGAATTTATAAATCTGTAATAATATCGGTTGTTCTGTATTGTTGTGAAACATGGATTCCCACTTTGAGAGACGAGAAGAAGTTAAGAGTGTTTGAGAATAAGGTGCTTAGGAAAATATTTGGGGCCAAGAGGGATAAAGTTACAGGAGAATGGAGAAAGTTACACAAAACAGAACTGCACGCATTGTATTCTTCACCTGACATAATTAGGAACATTAAATAGAGACGTTTGAGATGGGCAGGGCATGTAGTACGTATTGGCGAATCCAGAAATGCATATAGAGTGTTAGATGGGACACCGGAGGGAAAAAGATCTTTTGGGGACGCCGAGACGTAGATGGGAGGATAATATTAAAATGAATTTGAGGGAGGTAGGATATGATGACAGAAACTGGATTAATCTTGCACAGGATAGGGACCAATGGCGGGCTTATGCGAGGGCGGCAATGAACCTGCGTGTTTCTTAAAAGCCATTTGTAAGTAAGTAATATGAAAACACTACTTATAAATGACAAAAGAACTCAGCACGCAATAACTCTACATAAATGCAACTCGACATATTTTGAGCGTTTTTTTTTTTTCGTTCAACAAAGGAATTTTACAGTGTTACATTTATTCGAATCGAACTTCTACATATTATACAAAGACAAAACTAAAATTATTTCAATCATTTATCATAATACATTACTGAACTATAGGTAGTATTGTAAACAACTTGACTATCGATAGTTGAAGTCGCAACAATCGATAGTATCGATAGTGCTATCGACTATCACCCACAGGCAAATCTCACGTATGAGCGAAAAGTATTTTGGCATTGAGGCATGTCTAAGTCACCAGAGTTTTGGGCCTAATTGAATTTTTTCGACGGTAGCGTTTTCCACTTTCTTTTAGTTGGTTATTTAACGACGCTGTATCAACTACTTGGTTATTTAGCGTCGAATGTTAAATGTTATGTTTTATTTAACGACGTTCGGAACTGCGTTATATCAGCGTCGCCGGTGTGCTGGAGTTTTGTCCCGCAGGAGTTCTTTTACATGCCACTAAATCTACTGACATGAGCCTATCGCATGCCATCGACCTGGCCCGGGATCGAACCCGCAACCTCGAGCATACTGGGTGTTCAGTTCAAAGCGTATCATGGCTCGCTGTATGCCGTCATGTGGCTAGCCGATGAGCCTAGAGAATTCAATCTTTCTACACTTCCGCAGAGGTGTATTACATATGTGTCAGAGAAGTTGTGGCGTTCATTCTGAAGAGTACTTACTGATATGTACGGTGACGCCGGTAGTGGCAGGAATGTGAACTGTTTGGAAACACGTACTGAGGTGAGTTTTTTTCTTACTGTCGGGATATGGGGAGGGGTTTAAGACGATTACTTACGTATTTATTGACATTAACTTCGAATGTCAACAAGGACACAGAGTATTTGATTTGTATTGTGGAATGTTGCCGTACGCAACCGATGACAACAAATACCCTGCGTACGACTTGCCGGCGCAAAACACAGTTCGAAAGAGGTTATGGTAGCACACAGACCGTACAGACCGCCATCTGTTGCTACGACGTTCAAGTTATACCGTACACGTTCTCAAGTTCAGATTGAACGCCTTGATTAATAGGTAACTTCTCTGACATAAAAGCTGAAACTCGCTTCAAATCGCTGACTCACAACAGTGACGTCATGACACACTTTGAAACGAACACTCAGTAGAAGGCCAGCGCTATACCAACTGCGCCAACCAGGCCGACGCCGAGACGTAGATGGGAGGATAATATTAAAATGGATTTGAGAGAGGTGGGATATGATGGTAGAGACTGGATTAATCTTGCTCAGGATAGGGACCAATGGCGGGCTTATTGAGGGCGGCAATGAACCTCTGGGTTCCTTAAAATCAATAAGTAAGTAAGTAACCTTAAAAATAAATTTACCATTACCAAATTACTCTTCAAGGAACGACCACTCATATAAATTGAGGGAAAGAAGACAGAGGACGGACACTGGAAAGTTTTCTTTTCTCAATCGTACTATCAGGGACTGGAATGCTTTACCTGCAGACTTACTAAAGGCTTCACCAACAACCAAAAACGTATTTAAAAATAGGCTTAAGGACTTTATTAATAGACGATAATTATACACAGTATGTAAAGGATGTAAATGATATTTTGTTATTGAAGTGTTGTATCAGTGAAGAATTATGTTGTGTCAGTGAAGTGTGTTGTGTCAGTGAAACGTGTTCCTGTCAGGGAAGCTTTATAGTTTATAGTGGCAGTGCAAAGTATTTGAACAGTGAAATGTTATTGAAGTGTTAGTGAAATCAGGATAGAATCAGTGAAATGTGTCGTAGTTCCAGTGCAGTGAGTGAGTTGACAGCGAAATGAGTGTAATGTGGAAAGGTACTTGTGCAGATATGAACATATACTCGTGGGTTTTAGTTCGAACTTAGATTTAAGATACAAATTAGATTTATTTTGAATGTTATTTTAAGTGATAGTGCTTCATTTAATTTAGGATTATTGGTATTATTATTAAGTGTATTTTTAATTAACATGTTTATTATTGTCATTATTGAGTGTAATTAGTTACCACTGCCACCGGGTATATACCCATTGCAGTGTGAATAAATGTATACATTATATGGAAAACCATGCCAAATAACAGCAATCGTAAAGTAAAACTTAATTGAATCATTCCGACAAGCTGGTGCTTACAAACCTGTAGATATAAGAAAGCCAATATTTTGTTTGCAGTATTCACGATCAAAAATGCTACCCTAGTACGGAGTTGTAGAAAAATAGCGGGTAGCTGAGCTGCAGATATATGACTAATTATAACATGCATTTGATATCTTCATCCCATTTCAAGTGAAATCACATAATTATCCATGATAACAAACACGAAACCACTAGTCAAACGTGTTGCTCAGTTCACATCTGTGACGTGAGGGCAACGTTATTAAATTTCAACCATATTATCACCACTAACAAACAGGTCAGCCTAGTATGGAAGCATCTCTTACCTGTCCTGTTGCAGCAACGTAGCGGGCGATTTGCGCCAAGCGAGATTTCCCGAGCATTCCTTGGTTTGGCCGAAAAACGAGCGCTTCTTCTGAAGCAGCTCGCAACTCAAAAACTGTCGTGAAGTGAATGTTTTGCTGCAACAACAAGAAAGAAGATATGGGTCAAATATATTTTATATAAATAACTGGTCAAAGTCAGGCTAGGAGAACGAATATCAGAAGGAAGTGAAATACGGAGAGGAGTACAAAAAATATACCTTTATCACCTACTCTGTTCAACATCTACTTAGAGGATTTAGTAAGAACTGTTTTCAAAACATGGGAGGTGTGATAGTAGGAGGAAGAAGAATAAAATGTATAAGATTTGCTAATGATATGGCGTTGTTAGCAGAAGAGGAGATGATACTGAGGAATATACTACAGCAACTAAATGATAGTATCAAAAGGATTACTAATAATATTTTCCAAACCAGTTTTATCAGAATATGAAAAAAAAAACAACAAAAGATTTCTGCAGTTACATCATTTGGTACCGTAACCATAACATTGCTATGGTCTCTCTGACATCTTTAATATTTTTCCTGCATGTAATAAACACTTATTTCTGAAAAGTAGACTACTCTCAGACACGTAGAATTGTTTATTTTAATACAAATATTTTTTTTATTTGTTCTATATAAAATATATTAAAAGTTACATAATGTTGTGACTAATTTTTCTATTTTCAAAGAAATGGGCATTATTGTAGTTTACCTTCTGCATAAATGCATGTTAAACCAGTGTACAAAATTTCAGAATTCTATCTCTGATGGTTGTGGAGTTATGAAATAATGTGTGACAATTGTCAAATTTTGGAAAATTTAATTTAAAATAAAAAGTGAATTCTTAAAAATGTTATTAGTAATCTTTTTTATACTTTTGTCAGATATTTAAGTTCTAATAAGTCTTATTGTGGTACCTTGTAATTTTTGTCCAATTGTAAGTCCATTTCCTTATAACATTTTTTGAAATTTAGAACCTGTATATTCTGATAATAATTGCTGTCGTTGACGTACATATATCCTTAAAGGATTTAGTGAAGCACTGTTTTCAAAACATGGGAGGTGTGATAGTAGGAGGAAGAAGAATGAAGTGCATACGATTTGCTGATGATATGGCGTTGTTAGCAGAAGAGGAGACGATACTAAGGGATATGACTGCTGTGAGCAGTATGGGATGAAGATAAATACAGACAAGACAAAGACCATGGTTATAAGAAGAAAAATAAAGAAGGTAAACGTGCGGATTCTAAGTGAGGCAGTAGAGCAAGTGGACAGCTTCAAATACTTGGGGTGTGCTATAAGCAGGAATATGAGCTGCTGCCAGGAAGTCAAAAGGAGGATAGCAATGGCAATGGAAGCTTTTAATATAAAAAGGAACATCTGATGATCTCTGGAAAATGATCTAAGGAAAAGACTAGTGAAGTAATTTGTGAGTAGTGTGGCATTGTATGGGGCAGAAGCATGGACATTAGGACGAAGTGAAGAGAAACGACTAGAAGCATTTCAAATGTGGATGTGGAGAAGAATGGAGCGTGTGAAATGGACAGATAGAATAAGAAATGAAGCTGTGTAGGAAAGAGTGTGTGAAGAAAGAATGATGGTGACACTGATCTGGAGAGAAAATGGAATTGGTTGGGTCACTGGCTGAGAAGAAACTGCGTACTGAAGGATGCACTGGAAGAAATGGTGAACGGAGGAAGATTTCGGGGCAGAAAAAGATAACAGGTTATAGACGACATTAAGATATATTGATCATATGCGGAGACTAAGAGGAAGGCGGAAAATGGGAAGATTGGATAATGCTGGGTTTGCAGTGAAAGACCTGCCCTTGGGCAGAAAACTGTGAATGAATGAATGAATGAATGAATGAATGAATGAATGAATGAATGAATGAATGAATGAATGAATGAATGAATGAATGAATGAATGACATTTTATATCTATAGATAAAGTAAAAAAATATCCCAATTCACCGCTATGAAGGAAGTTGAGGATCATGGAGATAGAAATCCATGCTTTCATTATCTAGTACTGAAATGAGATGGTGTGGTGGCCGACAGAAAAGGAGTCGATATTCAATATGAAAGGAGGGTGAGCGAATTTCAGGCCGTTCTGGACGTTTTGGCAACGACAAAAAGACCACCACATTATGTCTATAACCTATAGATATAAAAATACGTTAAGACACATAAACCATAGAACATGTATAGTGCAAAACAACTACCTATATGCTATAGATATCTAGAAGGGCATGACATAAAAGATAACAGAAAAAATGCACCATCAGTAACAACTGCATAGCAATTACCAAATATTACATCTCAGTATTGAGGAAATTTGAAGCACTGAACGTTTAGAAATTTGTAGTAAAGAGTCTTCCAATAATAGTGTCCTACGTTTAACATATAACAGCTGCCATGTTTATGAATCTATATAGAAGTCATATTTTTTCCATGGTTTCAGTTGTTGTTGAAAAATAATCATGGAACGTTACGTCATTTCACAACGAGTAAATATCATTAAAATTTATTATAAAAAAAAGTGGCCCGTTCGCATTCCGTGAATTACGTGAAGTGTATGGTGTGTGTAAGATCCTGGGATATGATATGATATTATTTTTTGCCTCAGTTCTAAGGTATGGATCTCAGAAACGTCTGTTTTTCAGCAGGATGGCGCCACATGTCCTACTGCTTACGAAACGGTCGACCTTTTGAGGGAGAAGTACAGAGATTTCACGTGGTGATGATATGTTAACTCGCACCCGAGATCATGTGATTTGACGCCGTTGGATTACTTTTTGTGGGGTTATATTAAACAAACAAACAAACAAACAAATAAATAAATAAATTATTGTTATAATAATAATAATAATAATAATAATAATAATTGATTTCACGAAATATAGGTCGACAAGATAGAAAAAACCTTCGATATCTGATATAACTCACGTGACCGAAGAGAGAGCAGACAACGTCACAAGAAAGTAGTCAGCTATACCAGCTTTCACTAGTAACCTAGACCTATATATCGCATCCCGATCCTTACTGCGAGTCCCATACAGTCGTCGATGAAGGCATTTTATTTATCTGCATTCTATGATAGCTCGCATTGTCCATCACAACAGACTTACAAGATAGCTTAAATTCCTCCTCTCTCTCTTATACCGAATTTTGCACACCTCTACTCCCTCCTACTTATCTGTCCGATTCCACAGTCTTTCTCGGTATCATAACTTAAATACTCGGTCACAATATGATAACACGCTAGAAATACCACTGCACACATCATCTCTTTATTCTTCATCTTTCACTGTTGCTACTTCTCGTCACTGGAATTCTCTGCCGCCTGAAGTCAAGGGCTGCCGAACTATAATTTCCTTTAAATGTAAATTAGAAAAATATCTTATGATGAGTTGCCAGACCTAACGCGTTGCAAATATTTAATGGAATGTGTTCCACTGTATGTATTTATTTTTATTTTTTTTTTGTTTCTTATTTTTATTATGTAAATCGTGTTTATTTATCACTTAACGCCAATATGTATCCCACTGTGTTGTTTTTTTATTATTAATCTATTTTTGTGTACATTTTATTTAATTATCGGTTTCTGCTTTAATTATGTAAATCCTACTTAATTGTAATCTAATACTAATATGTATACTAACGTGTTTATTTTTATTTTTATTGTGTACATTTTTTTTATTGAATTATCGGCTTCTGTTTTTATGTGATTCGTATTTGATTCTAACAACATTAATATGTATTCCACTATGTTTATTTTTATTTTATGAGGTAAATTTTATGTAACTACCTCTTTTGATCTCATTATGTACCTAAATTGTATCAGTATGTAATTACTTAATTCTGATCCAGTTTTATGTTCAACTGTGTAAGCAAGTTTTAATCCTGGTTGAGTGTAAGAGAAGGCCTTACGGCCTTAACTCTGCCAGGTTACATAAAGCCATTATTATTATTAATATTATTATTATTATTATTATTATTATTATTATTATTATTATTATTATTATTAGGCCTATATTAGGCAGAACTTGTGTTTCTAGTTATGTCGTGAAATTAAAGGGTTCATATCGTCATGATGAAATTTAACCACAGCACATTAAAAAAAATATATATATTTTTTTTTAAGCAATGACTTGCCGTCGTCTACCTCTAAAATTTATTGCTTTCGTATCTCCCCTTCACATGATGAAATTTAACCACAGCACATTTAAAAATATATATATATATATATATATATATATATATATATATATATATGAGGTGTATAGTTCCAAAACCCGACATTTGCTTTCTAAGTGGTTTAGAGAAAAAGCCAAAAAACTATCTGCAGTATTTCCAGTGTTGAGATGTGCAGGAAATTTTTATAATAGTCTTTAATAGTAAAGCTGAGGATAAAATTACATGTTTGAACTAAAAGTATGTATTTTTGTAAGAGTCATTAGATTATTAAATTTGGACATGTCGTGTTTTGGAACTAACTATTGCATATGTCGCATTTTGGAACTAACAATAAAATATATGTCGGATTTTGAAACTAACAATAAAATTTATGTCGGATTTTGGAAATTCTAATAACATTATTTCCCGTAAATCATCCACATTTTATACTAAAAAGCTATTAATTTTATCCATGGCATATAATAAAGAATTGTCATTTATTTAGGTATATCATCAGAATTTTATATTTAATCTTTCTTAAGTGTACATTTTAAACCATGAAATTTTCTTCTCCCTGTGGTTCACAGATAGTCAATCTTCTTCATCCTCATCCTCGTTATAAATACGGTCTGTAATATTCTTGCAATATTCCAAAGTTTCCATGTCTCTCCAGTTATCTTAAACATTTCTTTAAGTAATTTATTAACATTACTTAGTTCTCCCTTATAGATTATGCATGTGTTTTTGTGCAAGTGTGATTTTTCCATCCAGAGCATGTTTTCCTCTTTTTCAAAATTCTTTGTACAAATTTACAATTCTTCTATAGTTATGTTCACCCCTTATCACAACTCCATTTTTTTATTCCTTTATCTTGATTCTTTTACAGAATTTTAGTTGAAATGCTAGACATTTGGTGGCTTCAAAACAGTTTGTATATTCGTTTTCCAGTAATAAACTGGACAGTCTATACTTAACTCGTTTATGGTGTCATTGTTGTTGAAAATATTGTAGTAATCTTCGGATTTTATAATGTTCATCTTCTTTGCCTCCTTCTGAATTCCATAAAAGTTCTAACCGTTGGTATGGAAGAAATGGAGCTGACTAATTTTACCTAATTGTTCGATGAAGCCTTTCATAGCATATCACTTTATTTCACATTTCTTGCTACATGTATCCTCTTCTCTTCATTTTTTTACTGGCGGAATTCCAATTTTTAAATGCCACTTAGATAGAAGTCCCACCCAATTCTTTGACACTTGCAAGATTTTTTAAGAAAGTTTGTCGGTAAACTGGCAGAACACGACCTGCTCCCATCCCCTGATGTCTCACTGTTCTGTTAACAAAATATGTTTTAGGATAATCAGCTATTGTGTATTCAGTATGAATTCATCTTGAACCAACTTATTAGGACGCTGTAAAACACTTTGTAAAAGTGGTTGATATCACACTGAGTTAGGTAACTTCATTGGTTTATGGGTAAAGTTTTGAGTTCTGAGAGAGTAGCGACCAATAATCAGTACAAAAAATTATCAAATACAGGCAAGCATCGCACAATCACTGTAAAGACAAACATTACAGTTAGCATAAAACTTAACTTCCTATCCCTTTTCTGTGTTTTGACTAATTCTTTGTATCACCGACTCTCTTTCTTCCACGCCCAGGCTCTGAAGGCGAAATCTGTATGTGAGATTCTATGAAAATTTTACTTCTATAAGAAGCTCACACAACACGTCAACACGTTGTAAAAATCTGCACAGCTCTGAAGTATCAATATAACGAATCAGATTCTAGTTCAGCTAAAGTTCCATTGTCGATCCTCCCAGTAAGTTCCGTGCACTGGAGAATTATGATATTCCAAAAGAAATCACCAGTGGCATAAACAAATCACACACTTCTTTGTCTTGAGCAAAGATGTCGACTTCTGGAACGTTACTGGCCTTCATAGTTCACACAATGGCAGTGTAAATGTCGGACTTTGGAATAAACTGCATATGTCGAGATTCGGAACAATACCTTAACAAAATAAGTCGGGTTTTGGAAAAAATTGCATATTTTAAAGCTTGATTTATGTTAGAAATATCGAGTTTTTGAGGATGAAAAAGTGTTTTTCCAATGTATTTCAACCCAAAGATATAAGAAGTGATCGTAACTCATTTTTCATAAAAATGGCAGATGTCGACTTTTGGAACTATACACCTCATATATTTTAAGCAATGCCTTACCGTCGTCTACCTCTAAAATTTATTGCTTTCGTATCTCCCCTTCACATGATGAAATTTAACCACAGCACATTAAAAAAAAAAAATATATATATATATTTTTTAAACAATGACTTACCGTCGTCCACCTCTAAAATTTATTGTTTTCGTATCTCTCCTTCACATCATACAATCCGGTATTGATTGCATTGAAATAGTGCGTTTGTCCTTCACAGCCTTCCTTGCTAGTTGCAATTAAATTATAAAATCTTGATAATTATTTTTTTAACAATCGAGTTCCCTCAACATTTTGGACACCCCTTTCGCCATGTTGCGTGACGTATGTTGTCATCGACTATATTGATTCTAGATCACTCCATTACTGTCATTTTGATTTAACTGCATTCAAGATACGCACGAATGGTAAACTATACAGATTGTTTACACGCAGTCAGGCGTGACGTCACAAGTTTGTGGGCGTGATTAGGTGGCCCTGTGATTGACGCCTAGTAGGAGTGGACTGCTGTTGAATTATACACACTTCATGGACAACACGTATTCTGCATACAACGCTTCTTAGGTAAAGTCATTTCTACGTCTGAGAAGAAGAAAAGTATCAACTTAAGTATAGAAAATAAAATCATATTGTACATACTTTCACTGTAAGATCGCTGTTGCCAGGTGAGGAATCCACTGCTTGTTGTATGTCTTTGGCGGAGTAAATCTGAGGGACAAGAGATACAAATTTTGTCATATATGGCCTTTTGTACAGCCCTGATAAAGCGAAAACCAATCCGGTAATTGCAACGCAGGTACAGAAAGAAGGTAAAGTTGTGGAGTGGTTTATATGTTTCTTTTGCAATAATCAAGCATTTTTCTAGTTTTCTAGTTGCATTGATTCCGAACCTAGCGTATACAAAGTGAACCGTTATATACAGGGTGTCTCAGGAGGAATGTAAAATACTTCAGGATAATGTGGCTCGTGTTAATTACATCGACCTAACCTGATATACCTATGTCCGAAATCTAACGGTTGGGAAGTTATTGATGGACGAACATGTAAATGAGGAGAGTCATTATAGAAGTATTTCTACGGTTTATACATGGTGCCATTTAAAAAAAACAGACTTTTTATAAATGAAAAGTATGGTACTTGAAAACATGTTAAAAATATTAAATCTTTGATACCCTACAAGAGGCATGTCAATTGATGCTCACAGGATCAAGCGCGCGCTTTAGAGTCCAGGAGAGCCTGAGCGCTTTACAGCGGAAAGGAAAGAGACAGACGAAAGAGGTGGTATATGCCGCTTGGTCGAGCTATATTCAGGGATGGCCAGCACTGATTCAATAGATAAAGGGAAGAGAACTTATTAATACTGTATCCATGTTAATTTTTAGATTTGCCTGAGAAGTATAAGTGCATTATAAGAATGTAAGTTTTAATTTTAATGCTCATTTTTCACAAGTTTGAATTTTTATTCAAAAGAAATATTTTCTCAACTTTTCATATAGAAAAGTGAAATTTTCAGGTACAGGCTTATTAATTTAGTAGCCTTACAGAATGTTTTCGTAAATCTATTATACCGTATATACGTATTACTGAAGGTAGTGTATTGAAAATTTTGAAAATATTAGCATGGAAATTGTCTGTAAGGAAATGAATTAACAAAGCAACTACTATACAAATCTGGCTTTCAGTAGTAGCTAACTGTAAAGCAGGTTTGAATATTTCAAAGAAAAATTGTTCACACAAGTATTTGTGTGCACTCAAGTTGAGTTCTGGCGTCTAGTCAGCTCATTTGAGTCGTGTGGATACAAAGGAAAAATTGTGACGGTGTATAGTTCCTGGGGTAGCTCAGTCGGAAGAGCGTTCGCGCGCTAAGCGAAGGGTCCCGGGATCGATACCCGGCCCCGGAAAAATTTTTCCTTGAAATTATTCAAAGCAACTACTCTTACATCATAAGCAAAAGATACGTGCCCTTGTGTTGTAAAAATGTCAGCTCTATAGCTTCAGCACATTTCGAGAAAATAATTTAATATTCTGATGATAGGAAGTTGCTCACAAATATCACCTTAAAGGCATAATGCGATAAGAGTTTTGTTATGTAATATTAGTTACACTTAAAACAGATACAGTACCTAGGTAACTTTGCTTTGTACTGTAATATTGTTTTGATTAGTTTATTGATTATTTTTGTAAGGTTAAAGATATCATCAATATAAATTCCAACTTATCATGTCATACTCAACTCTTTCTTTGGAATATCACTTCCTTTATGAATGATGTGTTTCATCCACTTACTACAGTATAATATTATGCTACTATGGAATTTAAGTGAATATTCCTTCTTAACTCTCTATTATGTTATTAAGATTTAAAACACAAGTGCAATATTAAGAAATCAGTGTTAGTACTTTTGTTTTATAGACAATACAGATAATATTAAACAGAAAGAAGCCATATAAAAATAACGACATAAAATTGTACGTTCCGTTTGAAGTTTGTGCACCACTGTTTTCTTAATCCAACAGGTTGCTTATTGCTTATTCATATACACAACCTTTCCTCTTTTCATACTTAGCGCTTGCTACCCGCGCACGACGTCAAGGTCAGAAAAATGCGCTTGCTTTGACATCACTGCCCTACAACTTCTGTATAAATAGTTTCTTCATAAAATTAGTAATAAGAAAGTTACAAAGTTACATACTTTTTACTCATTCTGTATATGGCTTAAAAGTGAGTACTTAGACTGGCTTCTATAAAACGGGACTTGCATTACGAGATAAGAATTTATGTTGTAATCTACTACAGGGACATCATTTTATTTTTACTTCAATTTTTATTGTACCTGAGTTTTTTAATGTACTTCACTCCCACCCCTTCTACTAATGAAGTTCCAACTCCACACAGAACCAAGACCGCAGATAGTAAGCACTACTGAGTTACTGAGTATAGTACGTTCCAGAAATATGTTCGCGTTTTCCAGTGACGAAAGGGCTTTCAATATTGAATCATATTTTTGCACAGGTACTGTCCGTTTGCCTACGTCGCATCCCGATTTCCCCCACCTGCTTCTGTTCGCCCCTCTGTAAAAGCTGGGCTGTTTTAGCTCTTTTCTGAAAACATTAATTTCTGTTAGGAATTGGACGTTTACGTAATATTGTACAGCTGTTTAATTTAACTTAAATAAAAGGGCCTGGTTAAGTAATTAACTGTCACGTGATTTCCTCCCTTTCTACAATCCTGCGGCATAACCACTTGGACGGACAGTAGATAGCATGTCTGAGTAATTTTATATTTTCGGGTCGGGCAGAAGTGAAGATTGAATTCACAGTACGTAGAGTAGGTACAGAATTATTTCAACATGAGTTACTAGTACGAAGGACGAAACTGGCAATTGGAATTAGATGCAATAGTCTATAGTGCGATAATATGCACAAAAGAACTGAAGCCTGTATCGAAATGAACGGCCACCATTTTCAAAATTGTGTTTAAATATTCATATTATGATTATTTTTCAATTCAACTTCTTTCTCTATATTGTACGCTAATGTGCTGTAGACAGTATAATATACATTGCATAATGAATACGTTCGCATGGATAACTCATTTCGTGAGTAAAAACACTTATTCTTAATACAGTACTGTGCTTTGATTAAAGAAAAACCTAATGAAAATTATCAAACTGAAAATCGCGATATTTCCTAGTTTACGTAAATGGATGAACTACTTTTCTTCCATCCTATACCTAGTAGAGTGATTTGTGTTTTACGCCAGTATCATCGAACTCCAGTCTTGGAGGGGGGAGCAAGCGGTGTTTCCGGTTCTCTAAAGGTATAGACAGGTTAATATTAAAAATGTTCGTAAAACTAAAATGATGTCCCTGTAGAAGTAAATGTGAATAGAAAAAAGGATTGTTCGTAGAGTGGTACGCTGAAGGTCGTCACTTACTACCGCTATTTGAGAATATACTGCAAGTTCTACTGGAATTGAAATATGATATCAAGTTCATAATATATTACCTACTTCCATGCATTCCGTCTGAAAGGGACTTTTGATATCAAACAAGTATGATAAATTACGGAGGTGAAATTAATACCGGACTAGAAAGAGGGGTCTAAACCAGGCAGGCAGAGTGCAGGTTTCGTAACCAAGTCACAGCTTCCGAATCCTCGGATACAGATAGCGTATTTAAGGAGGATTTCGGACGGAAACTTACACCGAAGTTCCATCGTAAGAAGAGGATTCTTACTGGTTAGAGATTCCTACGGGTCGGATAATCAATATCCTGACTGCGACAGTGTTCGAGCTACTTGAATTTCTTTCACAGAGTTTGGGCAACGGATATTGTGCTTGCCGTTTGTGTTAGACAAGCAGGCGTAGGACAAAATGTTACAGAGTGGCCGTGCTAACATAAAACGTATAATCCAAGTCAGTTGGGAAGGAAGTTACAACTTGCATAACGTCACTGCGTCTTCAAAATCTGTTGTGCGAATTTAAATAGATTTTCCACGAGAAAAAATATTACTTTTAATTACCTTGTTTTTCAGAGATTTGAACATCAAGGGAATTAAAAGTCGTAGGGTCTGGGTGAGGAAGAAAATAACGCAGAGAAAGTGGGGGAAACATAACAGATGAATTGTGATGAGTGAACTGCTAGTTCTTGACTGTTTCATTGATTATATTATTGTAGTGGGGTCTATACATTTATAATTTAATTTGTTTCATCACTATACATTTTCACTTAAGATTATACATTTTCAAAGAAAAGTATTGTTATTGTTTCCCCCCCCCCCCACATATTGAGAAACAAAGAAAGAGTGTTTTAAGGGTTGCTAGCAAGAGTGAAACATTGTTTGTGTTTATACACTGGTCAAAAAAAGTTAAGCATATTTCCAGTTTACCCAATAATACCTTATATTTATGTTTCTTTTGGTTTTATGTGGCACGTGTTATGTTTACCAATTCAAACTCTTTCATTTGTTTTAGTCTGCATCACTAGGTAACGTCCAAATCACGGCTAGTAAAGAAAAGCCTGTAATTCGAGCAAAGTTCAGTCAGTGTCATTTTGCTTCATAGTGCTTCATAGTGCAGTACAATGGCTCGGAACACCCTTACAATGGCAGACCGCATCAAAATCATCACTTTGATGGAACAAAACATGAGACAAGTTGATGTTGCTAACATCCTTCATGTGAATCAGAGTATTGTCTCCAGACTGTGGAGAAAGTTTCAGGAAACCCAGTCAATAGCAGATCGACCTCGCGAAGGCCGTCCACGCAAAACAACACCAGGTCAGGACCGGTATGTAAGGTTATCTGCACGTAGGAACCCTATAGCCTCAGCTACAACTCTGCGCCATGACCTGCGCGAAGCCACTGTGTTGTTGTAAGTAGCCAAACTGTGCGCAATAGACTTCATGACATAGGGTTGTATGCTCGAAGACCACTCAAGACTCCAGCACTCCGTCCACATCACAGGGGTGCTCGTGCAAGATGGGCTAGAGCACATGAGAATTGGACACGAGGCCAATGGACCAGAACTTTATTCTCAGACGAAGTGAGAATGGGCCTACACCCTGACAACAACTCTATTCGCGTATGGAGACGAACAGGGGAACGAAATCATCCCTCAATGACCGTGGAACGTCACCAACAGTTTGGTGGTTCAATCTTGTTTTGGGCAGGTGTCATGTTTGGCCGCCGCACACCACTGGTTTCAATAGAGAGAAACATGACTGCTGCCGTGTATGAGAACAACATCCTCCATAGTAAGTGGTTTTGCAGAGACTGTAGGAGAAGGGTTCACTCTACAGGACGATAATGCTCGGCCTCATCGTGCTCATAGTGTGCAGCGGTATCTTGTAGAACATGGGATCCGAAGAATGGATTGGCCAGCATGCTCACCGGATATGAACTGCATAGAACATGCATGGAGCTTTCTCAGGAGAGCCATTTCCAATCGTCCACATCACCCAATAACGATTCAAGAACTCAGGAATGCTGCCTTGGAAGAATGGGACAATTTGCCTCAGGAGAGCTTAGATGCATTGGTACTGAGTATGCCCCGTCGCATACAAGAGTGCCTCAGGGTTCGTGGAGGACCAACACGTTATTAAACAGGGTACTGAAAGCACCATCTCCTTTTCTTTGATGATGTACGAATTTCAACTTCCCTTATCTTTTCCGTTGTTTCCAAACAATGCAACTTTTTCATTTCATATTGAGTCCATTGTTAACAAATAGTGTATTTCTACTTTTAAGTTTATTCTGTGGAACCAAGAAACCCAATTATAATTTATCTATTTTATTTTAATTAATAAAAACAGTTATATGCCTAATTATGCTTAACTTTTTTTGACCAGTGTATTTATGACCCATGAAACTATTATTGTCATAGATAAACAGGAAAAGCGTATGTTTTGTTTTCCCCACAGTTATTGTTTTCTCCACAGGATTAAGGTCACAAGGCCTTCTCTTCCATCGTACCAGACAGCACACATAAATACAAAAAAAAAAAAAAAATACAAACTTCGAATCTGGGTATCTTGTTCTAATGCAGTGCACTGGTAGCAACTTTATAACATGGGGGCATGAGATAGTTACTCTGCCTGCCATAAATAAATTTACTTCAATGAAACCCCCCCACAAAAAACACTGACAAAATTAATACAGATTAAATTAAAGACCTATAGAGAGCCAAGAGAGTCAAAGAACGCTATAGAGCACTTATTAAACCAATAGAAGAAAAAAAGATAGTTAAAATAACAGTAGGCCAAATGATGATAATAATTATAATAATAACAGTGATAATAATAATAATAATAATAATAATAATAATAATAATCATACTTACAGGCTTTTAAGGAACCCGGATGTTCATTGCCAGCCTCACATAAGCCCGCCATTGGTTCCTATCCTGAGCAAGATTAATCCATTTTCTATCATCATATCCCACCTCCCTCAAATTCATTTTAATATTATCTTCCCATCTACGTCTCAGCCTCCCCAAAGATGTTTTTCCCTCCGGCCTCCTAACCAATACTCTATATGAATTTCTGAATTCGCCCATACGTGCTAAATGTCCTGTCCATCTCAAACGTCAGGATTGAATGTTCCTAATTATGCCAGGTGAAGAATACAATGCGTGCAGTTCTGCATTGTGTAACTTTCTCCATTCTCCTGTAACTTCATCCCTCTTAGCCCCAAATATTTTCCTAAGCACCTTATTCTCAAACTCCCTTCACCTATGTTCCTCTCTCAAAGTGAGAGTCCAAGTATCACAACCATACAGAACAACCGGTAATATAACTGTTCTATAAATTCTAACTTTCAGGTTTTTTGAGAGCATACTGGATGACAACAGCTTTTCAAACGAATAATAACAGGCATTTCCCATACTTATTCTGTGTTTAATTTCTTCCCGAGTATAATTATTCTTTTGTTACTGTTGCTCCAAGGTATTTGAATTTTTCCACCTCTTCAAAGGATAAATTTCCAATTTTTAATAATAATAATGATAATAATAATAATAATAATAATAATAATAATAATAATGATAATAATAATAATAATAAAAACAAAAAAAATCATTACATATTAAGGGAAAAAATGACAACAGCATAGTTACAATATTTATTAAGCCGAAGTTGCGCAACCTGACAGGTGTTCAACAAGCAATTCCATGAACTAGAATGTGATTCTTTAATTTAAATTTGAATTTCGATATTGTCCGACAGTCTCTGACATGGTCAGGGAGAGAATTCCAGAGGCGTGGAATCGATATGTTGAAAGATGATGAGTAGAAGGATCTTCTGTGCGGAGGAATAGAGAGAACTTACGTGTTCCGTGTTTGAGGTAGTGGAAGGTAAACAAAACGAGATGATAGGTAAGAGGGTGTGGATGATTTAAGGTACGCGAAAGAAATCTAACATGTTGAAGGTCTGCAGGCCAAATTTGTCGGCCGTTTCTCGCCTATGCTGAATTTCGATGCCTGAAAAACTCCTGCATTTGAAACGTCGTAGTTGGATAAAATATTGCTAGTACCACCACAAGCACTACTACTACTGCGTGTTCAGTTCAAAGTGTGTCATGGCTCGCTGTATGCCGTCATGTGGCTAATCGATGAGCCTAGAGAATTCAATCTTCCTACACTTCCGCAGAGGCGTATTACCTATGTGCCAGAGAAGTTGCCTAGCAAGTACGGCGTTCTTTCTGAAGGGTACTTACAGAAACATACGGTAACGCCTGTAGCGGTAGGAATGTGAACTGTTTGGAAACACTTACTGAGGTGAGTTTTTTCCTTACTGTCGGGATATGGGAGAGGGTTAAAACGATTACTTACGTATTTGTTGACATTAACTTCGACGGTCAACATGGATACGTAGCATTTGATTTGTGTTGTGGAATGTTGCCGTACGCAACCGATGATAACAAATACCCTGCATACGACTTGCCCGCGCAAAACACAGTTCGAAAGAGGTTATGCTAGCACACAGACTTTACAAACCGCCATCTGTTGCTACGACGTTCAAGTTATACCGTACACGTTCTCAAGTTCAGGTTGAACGCCTTGATTAATATTCAACTTCTCTGACATAAAAGCTGAAACTCGCTTCAAATCGCTGACTCACAACAGTGACGTCATGACACACTTTGAAATGAACACCCAGTACTACAGCTACTACTACTGCTACTACTACTGCTGCTACTATTATTGCTACTTCTCATACTACTACTGGGTGTTCAGTTCAAAATGTGTCTTGGCTCACTGTATGCCGTCATGTGGCTAGCTGATGAGCCTAGAGAATTCAATCTTCCCACATTTCCGCAGCTCAGGTGTATAACCTAAGAGGCAGAGAAGTTGGCTAGCAAGTACGGCGTTCATTCTGAAGAGTACGTACCGATACGTATACGGTAACGCCGGTAGTGGCAGGAATGTGAACTGTTTGGAAATACGTACTGTCGGGATATGGGGGAGAGGGTTAAGACGATTACTTACGTATTTGTTGACATTAACTTCGACGGTCAACATGGACACGGAGCATTTGATTTGTGTTGTGGAATGTTACCGTACGCAACCGATGATAACAAATACCCTGCGTACGACTTGCCGGCGCAAAACACAGTTCGAAAGAGGTTATGGTAGCACACAGACCGTACATACCGCCATCTGTTGCTACGACGTTCAAGTTATACTGTACACGTTCTCAAGTTCAGGTTGAACGCCTTGATTAATATTCAACTTCTCTAACATAAAAGCTGAAACTCGCTTCAAATCGCTGACTCACAACAGTGACGTCATGACACACTTTGAAATGAACACCCAGTATTACAGCTACTACTACTGCTGCTAGTATTATTGCTACTTCTCATACTACTATTACTGCTGCTAGTGCTGCCATGACCACTACCATCAATAGGCCTACTACCACTAACAGAGTCCCAGCGAACGTCCCCGTGTTTCTGTTGGCCAACCAGCGACAAGTCCCCCCGATATCGCCGCTGTTTTCATCCGCGAACTCAAGGTGCTCCGCAGATTAAGACTTGTACTATTTCAAGGACGGGGAACTCGTGTTGTAAACAGAGCACTCACAATGAGTACCTATATACAACAGCAACTAAGGCAGCGGGAGAAGCTTAGCTCTCTAAGAGATGCTCTTCCTCGTCTCTGAACTATTTCATATTATTAACATTTGTTAGGTTTACTCAATCTCTTCACAGCAGCTGTTAGAAATGTTGAACATCTTGTGTGACACATTGAATTGAATTGACCTAGAACTGCGACCTATTGATCTAACCTTCAAGCTTGGAGCATTCCCAAACCCACACCGGCTGACTACACTAAGGTTCGCTGAGTACCGAAGTTTCGAGCAGGCAACTTCTCTCATCCCTAGGCCAGCTCTCTTCGTACGTCGCCAGCAGGCGTTCGGGGATTTCTATACTGAAAACTTACCGGTAAAATGAAGCGAATAATCAACCATCCAGCAGTGAGTTAAATATCAAAATAATTAAGACATTTTAACGCAAGAATTATTTAACACAGATAATAGAAATAAGAAACTTACCCTTGGTTGAAAGATGTCTTCGATGTTCACGTTGTTGCTCTGGAAGAAAAGAATAAAAAAATTTAATTATAAACGATGTAACAAGGAATTTTTTTCTTTTTTAAGTAACCAGAAGAAATGAGATCTATACTAATAATAAATCTGTAGCCGAAATTTTTCTGGTAATTTTCGATTTTCCAAAAATAATTGGTCCTAACATATATAATTAACCACCCTGAAACCGAAAATCGCATTTTTGAAATTTTTGTTTGTATGTCTGTCTGTATGTTTGTTACCTTTTCACGCGATAATGGCTGAACCGATTTATATGAAAATTGGAATATAAATTAAGTTCGGCGTAACTTAGAATGTAGGCTATATGGCATTAAAAATACTTTATTTAAAAAGGGGGTTATAAGGGGGCCTGAATTAAATAAATCGAATATCTCGCTTATTGTTGATTTTTATGAAAAATGTTACATAACAAACGTTTCTTTAAAAATGATTTCCGATACGTTTTATTCTTTACAAAATTTTGATAGGACTGATATTTAATGAGATAAATGAGTTTTAAAATTAAAATAACGCCATCTAAGACGGTGCAATCGAAACAGGGGCCTTGGACATCAACAATCGAAAGCTATTAAACATAGTCTACAGAGAATGTTTCTGTGCTTGTTTGAAGTAATATCGGAAGCTAAATTAACCGATTTGTAAAATTAATTATTATTTCACCATTGGAAAGTGTAGTTTCTCTAGATGGACATAATGCTATAATGTTATTACAGTAACGTCTGAGTAAATCGAGGACAGGTAAGATTAAAATAGCTTCTTATGCACAGAAAATTTGAGAGGCTATTTTGTACATTCGTTTTCTGTATTTCTTAAAATAATATTTATGTACACTCATTTTAATCTCAGAGAATTAACGAACAACGGGAGTGTATTGATTTAATATGCAGTAATAGTACGTTAGCTTAGCAATCCATTATTTTATAATTCAGATTTTAACTATCCTCAATTGAATCGTGTTAAAATACATAAAATATATATGCAATAAATGCAATGAAAAAAAAAAAATTGGGTAATGAGCGAAGCAGATTATCTTGAGCTGTTGTAAAAGTTGTTCCCTGGATCAAACGTCCTATTTTAATGATGTAATTACTTTATATTTATTTCTAACAGGTGCAGCGGAGCGTACGGGTACGGATAGTACACAGTAAATTTAAACTGAAGAGGTACCAGTTCTTGTATCTTGCCTGCTGATATACGAGTTTTGTTTCTTGATGAAATTAACCAGACTGAGGCCTAGGGTCACCGATTCTCGAGACTGAAGTTAGGAACGCACGGAGTATACATGACGTCATGACCCATGGAGTGGGATGGCACTGTGACAGGAGAATTGGTTTTGTAAGAAATTATGTTACCTCCTTTCTCATTCTGCTTGGCGTGGGTCTTTGCAATTACCATACGTACTTGAGATCCTATTAGTAAATAAGTATACCTCATTTCTTTTCATTTATTTATTTGATTATTTTTACATGCATTTTACTGTTAATTTCGCTGTTTTATAATTCACACTACTGAGCAACTTGTCGAAAATTAAGAGCACCAAGCGTTCCTTTCAGAACGAACTTGTAGAGAAGTTCGGAAAGGAATATTTTCTTATTAAAGGAAAAAAGCACTGAATTTTGCAAATTGTTAAAAACGTATAAGGCCAGGTAGAAATTGATTCTTTCAAAAGCAGCGTAATAGCAAAAGGTACATGGAAAATATTTAATTATACAGTCAAATCTGGACTTCAACATCAATTTATTTTTTATTTATTGTAGTAGGTTATTTTACGACGCTTTATCAATATTTTAGGTTATTTAGTATCTGAATGAGATGAAGGTGATAATGCCGGTGAAATGAGTCTGGGGTCCAGCACCGAAAGGTATCCAGTATTTGCTCATATTGGGTTGAGGGAAAACCCCGGAAAAAACCTCAATCAGATAACTTGTTCCGACTGGGAATCGAACCCGGTCCACACTCCACAACATCAAAATCAGACATAAACATGATAAAGAATTTAATCGAGATTTGTGTATAATGTTGCTACATGCAACATCCCTTTAGCGTTTCTTGAAAAAAAGTTGTTTTGAGTGAAAGTAGGAGATACTTTTCTTTTGATACGTTGCGAATGTACGTTGTAATTCGGTTCATTGAATTGTGATAAAATGTAATTTATGTAAGTACTGTATATATTTTCTTTTCTTCTCACACACAAATGATTATTTTACATTGTTAAACCTTATACAGCATAATGTAAATTGAAACATGTAATTTTAAGCAATTATTTTTGTACTAGAAATGCACTGTATATATATTATACTTGTAAACGTGAACATTTATTTTGTGCCCTACTGTGACTGAATGTTTACATGTTGAGGCAAGGAGTAACTGCACTTTCTATCTCCCATTCCCCTCGATCTACACAACACAGTGGTCAGTGCGTTCATAAGATAATGGGTTTCGGTACCCTGCACCGCAGTCTGGTAATAACTTTGTAGATTTTATGTCCAGACGTGTTAGCATGTTAATTCAACTAAAGGAGGGCATGTAATGTAGTACAGTGTGTACAATTTCAGCAATTCAACCGATTAGTTTTTAAATAACTTTTTTCTATGTCACAGCTATACTTATTCGCACTACCTTGTACAAGGTTGTGCAGTTGGAGAGAAATTAATTTTTATTTCCTCCTCGAATCGAACACAAACAACTTGACTTCATCCTTGACATTTATTTTTAGAAGCTTATTTTTATACTATACATTACAAGGAAGTTGAAATAATAATCCGTATTTGTTACATATGTGTACATTGCTATATTCTAATTTAATCTCCTTCTAAATTAATTGCGTTCCGTAAAATAATGTGTTATGAAAGACATTTAGTTTTCTCTCAGAAAGTCTGAAATCAAATTTCCATATAATATCAAACTCTCAAACTCATAACTACATAAATGAATTTTCTCTGACGTAGTACTTCTGCCATTATAATTTCCTTTTCAGTTTAGAAGCCTTGAAGCCTTCCGACACGCAGTAAGAGCTCTAAAACAAAGTAAACTGAACTTCTGAACTTACTTCTCTCCGACACAACGGCTTCCTCTCTTGCACCATGCGGTTGGGTCGTTCTAAGATCTTCTCCAGATGGCTCTGTAACACATCACGTAGAAATAATCTATATAAATTAAATCATTTTTAACATCGTACAAAGACCAATAACAAAATAAAACAATGAAAGGTTTCACATAAATGAAAAATTCAGGAATAATAAATGTAGGTGATTTAAATACAGAGTGATTTATATAGAACTGACACATTTCTTTCTTTAATTATTCCGTTGGAAATTCATTCAATGACCCAATTTTAGCACCAAATTAAGCAGAATGTTCTGGAGTTTCGATTCCTTGTCACTAGATGCGCAGATGTTTGTTTTATTCCTATTGTTGGCAGCACTGACCCAATTTTAGCACCAAATTAAGCAGAATGTTCTGAAGTTTCGATTCCTTGTCACTAGATGCGCAGATGTTTATGTTTTATTCCTATTGTTTTCGACATTTTGTGTCAACGTGAAAATGCAGTACACATTAAATCAACGACTCTTCCTTGTGAAGCAATACTGGATTACGAATTCAATTACAGCTACTCAAAGGGCATACCAGAGAGAATTTGGTGTTCGTAATCCTCCCAAAAGAAACACAATACTGGGACTGGTAAACAAATTGGAAACAACTGGATCTCTGGTGAGTGAAAAGGGCAAGCATCGTTCATCTAGGCTTCCCACTGTTGTTGTTGACGTAAGAGCAAGTTTCTTTGACGACCGAATAATTTCCAGGAAACTGTGGCCACCGAGATCTCCGGATTTGACAACGCCGGACTTCTTTCTATGGGGTTACTTAAAAGACAGGGTTTACGCCACACGTCCCCAGACATTGGACGATCTGAAGCACAACATCACACAGGAGATTCAAGCTATTGACAACAGAGTCCTCCAACGATTGGCCAGTAACATGGAACGACGTGTTGAGTTGTGCCTTATGCAGGATGGAGGACTTTTTCAACATTTGCTATAGAGGTAAATAATCTCCCAAAATTCCTCTACATTTTAGGTATAATAAGTTGTCGCTAGCACAATTCGTTTTGAAACAATTAATGAAAGAAATGTGTCAGTTCTATATAAATCACTCTGTATAACCCTAATTAATTATAGGGAAGAGAAAGGAACTAGTAATAAATGTTGTTTTATTTAACGACGTTCGCAACTGAAGAGGTTATATCAGCGTCGCCGGATGTGCCGGAATTTTGTCCCGCAAGAGTTCTTTTACACGCCAGTAAATCTACTGACATGAGCCTGTCGCATTTAAGCACAATTAAATGCCATCGACCTGGCCCGGGAACGAACCCGTAACCTTGGGCATAGAAGGCCAGCGCTATACCAACTCGCCAACCAGGTCAACAACAAGTAATATTTCTCTGTAGAACCACTACGTTGAATCACTCAATTGCCTATCACATTCATTCGATTAATATGGAAGGCTGATTTTCAACATACCATAATTAAAATGAAGACAAGTTCTTCTTTAGAAATAATTTGGAATTTTTTGTAACGAATTTTGACGCAATCAACAACCGATTTATTACCACAAGTCATATCAATTTGAAGGGTTATTCTTTGAGATATTTCAAACAATAAAGTTTGATAGAATTTTGCTCATTTTTGCTTCCTTTTCGAGTTAAAAATTGTTTTATATGAGAAATTTAGTGCAATAGCGTGTTTTGGGAAAGCCATTGATTTAAATCCCAATATGCTCAGTTTAAGAGAGTAGTGTATCATGATGGTAAATGATTGGAAGAAATTTGATCCAAATAAACGTAACATTGGAAAATTCCTTTGCCATGTAGAGGTCTTATGTGAGTAGTATGCAGATATGTCCACCGTGTCTTGCCAATAAGTCTCTATGCAGTGTCTCTGTATGTAGATGTAGTGGAAGTGGAAAGAAATCCAGCAGTTATCTATGCAAGCCAAGAAGCATCTACTAATGTATCACTTCTCACGTGGTGAACAAAAACACATCTAGTAAATATAGGGTAAAGTTTGGTAATATTTTGATATGAGTAATATTGTGATAATTCTTTTTGAGAATTCATTACAATTTTACTGAGCGATACGAAGATCGTTTTTTGAGCCAACGTATTAAGTGAATATTCGTGAACAAGTTTCTGCACAAAACCTGCCATTCTCTCGCTCAATAAAATTGTAATAAATTCTCAAATAGAACTATCACAATATTACTAGTATCACACTATTACCAACCTTTACCCTATGTAGGTATATTAGATTTATTTTAAACCCGCTTAATAGTTAATTACATTGCACTGATTTGAATTTACATATTATGTGTAAAATCGTTAGTTATGATTTACGGAATTATATTTTATAATGTATCTTGGCTTTGGATTTCAACCAATCGCAGATCAGTCAGGGACGTCATATAGTTTTGGTCTAGTACGGTTCTTGACTTGAATAGATAATGGATTCCTAGTTATTTATGATGGAGGAAACCCCTAAAAGATTTGACCAAATTTGGATGGCAGTGGGGAATGAACCCGGAACATGCTGAATTTTCGGTATTTTTCTGTTAAGCAATACCCTACGGGGAGAAGAAGACATCAGATGATAGACGACATTGAGATATATGGATCATATGAGGAGACAAAGAGGAAGGCAGAAAATAGGAAAAACTGGAGAATTCTGGGTTTGGAGTGAAAGATCTGGCCTTGGGCAGAACACTATGTATGAAAAATGAATATAAAATTAACAGTTTCATGGCTACAATCTTTCTTAATTTCGGAAGACAATATATTTTAATCAGTTGCTTAACAATTTTGTATCATATTAGCCGGTATATTGCAGATGTGTCTAATATTCGCCATAATACGAGGCGCATCCAGAAAGTAAGTTTCCCGATTTTTTCCCCTCGAAAGTAAACGTAATTAGCCGTGTCAATTGCTCATGCGTAACAGATCTATGACGTATCAATCATATGCCAGCCGGACAGGTCCCGCCTGGTGCCAGTAGCGTGGCAGCAGTGGTCCGAAATGGTAGCTCTTATTCCTTCTCCCGCCTCCTGCGAGGTTCGGTCGGTGATAAAGTTCTTTAATGCACAAAGCATTGCCCCAATTGAAATTCATCGGCAGCTCTGTCAGTTTTATGGGCCGAACATTCTCTCTCTCTCTCTCTCCCCCTCCCCCTTACCCTCCCCCTCCAACTCTCCCTCTCCACTACCTCTCTCCTCTCCCTCTCTCCCCTCCCCTCTCCCCCTCTCCCCCCTCTCTCTCTCACCAAGAAATTCCTGTCCTCCGGTGAGCGTTTTGGCAACGACGAAGAGCTGAAGACGTCTGTCACACGCTGGTTTCATTCACAGGCGGCAGAGTTCTACGACAGAGGGATACAAAAGTTGATCCCACGATGCGACAAGTGTCTCAATTCTGATGGTGACTATGTTGAAAAATAGCTGAAACATTGCTGTATCTGTTGCCAATAAATGTTGTCCTGAAAGTGTGTGTTCTTTTTTTTTAATAGGGAAACTTACTTTCTGGATGCGCATCGTATTATATTACCTAACATTGTCTTACACTGTGGAAAAATATCGGGAAAATAATTGAACCAAATAATCATCCGAAGCGGGATTCTAACTCAGTCCCGGAGAACGAGTCTCAGTCGTACCTGTAGACTACACAAGCGACCTTCCGGTAAAAATGGTTATTTTAGGACGCTTTATCAACTGCTATGCTTATCTAGTGTCGGAGTGAGATGAAGGTGATAATGTCAGTGAAATGAGTCCAGGGTCTAGCGCAAAAAGTTACCCAGCATTAGCTTTTAATGGATTGAGGGAAAATCCTAGGAAAAAAATCAACGAGGTAACATTATTCCAACCAGGATTTGAACCTCGACCCGCTCGTTTCACGGTCAGGCATGCTAACCATTACTCCGCAGCGGTGAACCGAAAAATATTAATGACAAAAAATGAAATGTCGTTCACATATTAATCTTACATTAATCAACTTTGCATAAACGAATCCTATTCTTTCGTAAATTAAATGGGTTTGTATTTATGTAAGCTTTGAGTCCCATTTTCATAAACTTTCATTTGATTTCAAAAGAGACTTTATTTGAATAGCCCTATATATCAGGTTTCTGTACATTTTACCGCATTTACATATTGATATACTTCAAAAGATATAAATGTATGCAAGCGAAGAATCACAAATCATTACCCTCGTAAAGAAATTCCTCTTTGAATTGTGATTGATCTCCATACCGACTCCTTCTGAAAACATCACACGAGATATTTTCGCAGTCGTAAGTGAAAGGTCTCTCGATTTAAGATCAGAATAAAACTCTCTGCTCTCTTCTTGTTAGAGTTGTTTTTCTCTCTGTTTTATTTCTCGTGTGAGCTCGATACGACGTTGATAGCGCTTCGTTCACACGAGCACGTAGAGGGCTTCGCTCGTACCTGTCAGTTCGTGATCTAATGTACCACAGAAAAACGCGTTTGAATACTCCTTGAACTCTTACTACATATTCGTTACTAATTTACAGTACGTAACATTAGGAATCTATGAGTTCTAAGATAGATGATAGATACGCTAATATGTTTTCGCGGGATATCAGCCGAGTTAAGATTTTGGAATGCTCCAAGCTTTCGACTGCTATCTCTGCAGCCATCTTCAGGGAAGTGATGTCCGATCCCAGTAGTGGCTTGATTTGTTAATGACCTTGGTGTGGTCAAACAGTATTTTATGCTCCTTTTCTATGCTGTGTTGCGCCACTGCAGATTTTTTCCGGGTAATACAGCCTCAGGTTCCTCTTATGTTCTTTGATTCTGTCTTCTATTGTGCGGCCAGTCTGCCCTATGTATACTTCGCCACACTCGCCACTCAAGCCACTACTGGGATCGTACAATCAAGGAGGCCATAGAGATCAAGCTGGAGAAAAACAACTTTAACAGAGACAGTGGACTTCAGCTCAGTCAGGCATGGACACCGGCCTTAGACCAACTCAGGCCCTCTTACAATCAAGGTCATGAAGATCACGGACCGAGGACGGCAACCGATTCCAACCGGCGGAACAGGGCTCGCCGCCCGCCAAACTTCACGCAGGAATCCCGGGAGGGGCGGAGCTTACGAGCGATGACAATTCCCGGCCCCGGATTGGCCGATCCGCCAACCAATCCCGTTTCACCTGAGACAGCCTAACATCTATATAACCTTTCGACTTTCTGTTCGGACATCACTTCCCTGAAGATGGCTGCAGAGATAGCAGTCGAAAGCTTGGAGCATTCCAAAATCTTAACTCGGCTGATATCCCGCGAAAACATATTAGCGAACCAACGCCGAGAAAGCCTCAAATCATACAGATGATAGATAGATTTATTCGTTCCATAATATTCTTACATTTGCTTGATAGCATAGAATAAAGAACATGTCCAATTCTTACGTTTAAATATAAATGCAATACATATAAAATGCAAATATGAAATATGTACAGAATTAATACCTTAATAACAATAATATTTTATACAATGTAATATGTTTACCATTTAATAGTATTAAAATATTTACACAGTACTGTAAAATGTCAAGAATTCATTTACAGAATAGAAAGTGTGAGATATTAAGTAATTTTTTAGTTTTGCCTTAAATAATGCAGGATTTTGGCTATGATTCTTAATGTCTTCAGGAAGACTATTGAACATTTTTATCGCCATGTAACGCACTCCCCTTTGAAAGCATGATAAATTTGATGATGGCGTATGAAAATCATTCCTTCTGCGGGTGTTTATACTATGTATGGCTGAGTTAGTTGGAAAATTTTCTTTATTACATAAGAGGAAATTTATTATAGAGTATATGTATTGATTTGTTAAGGTTAGAATCTCTAATTTTTTCAAAAATAATCTACATGATTCTCTAGCCTTTGCTCCAACTATTATTCTAATGGCTCTTTTTTGTAATAAGAATATATTTTTACTATCTGTAGAATTTCCCCAAAATATTATTCCGTAGGACATAATGGAATGAAAATAGGCAAAATATATTGTCTTTAAGATACTGCTGTTTAGAAATTGTTGTAACGACCTAATTGCGAAGCATGCTGAGCTAAGTTTGGGGATTATTTATTTCTTTGATATGATTTTTCCAATTTAATGTATTATTAATATGCAAACCAAGAAATTTGGTTGTTGAAGCACTAAAATCACTTCTTATATATAGAATGAAATGCAATATTACAATAATTAATCTAAACTGTAACCCAGACTAAAAAAACTAACTAAAAATACATTACCTAGGCTTACTCCAAAATGACAGTGATTAAATTAAAACATAATATAATATAAACAATTAAGCTAAAATGTAAAATACTTAAGAAAACGCAGGAATAATATAAATTACTCCATTAAAATATATACAAAATATATACAATTCTACGAAAAGTCATACAAACAGTTGTGACGCTAGTGAAAGGCGATTTCTACCGGTAACGAAACTATTTTGTCGACTTACGTCCGTTATATTGGGATCGGAATGTTACATCTCATTCTTGTAAACATGAAGGGAAAATAAAAAATGGCAGGGATTCATAGAAAGATTTACTATGTTCGTCATTGTTATTGTGTGCATGGTTGGACTTGTAAGTATGTTTGAGATTTTAAATTCATAAAAGTTTGATAATTACTTCCATTCTTCCATTTCCTTCTTCAAACTCCCCGCATTTAAATTTTTAAAAGGCGAAGCCTTCTCGTTAACTACTTAATAATCGCTTACTCATTCCATGAGGCCTATTCTTGGTACAACAATGCAATCGATAGTCGAAACAATTCACACATCAATATGATGCCAATGAGTTGTTTGGAACTGTAATGAATAAAACTACTATATCATTACAGTGAATTGGATTAATTTAGAAATTAATAGCACCCTTAAACTTTAGAACTAGACCGTTAAATTAACTATTTTAATCTCCATACATACTGCATTTAAATTTAAAAAGACATAGCCTTCTCGTTAACTAATTCATAATCGCTTCCTCATTCCATGAGGCCTAGTCTTGGTACAACAATGCCACTGATAGTCGAAACGATTCACACATCAATTCTACGCAAATGAGTTGTCTGGAATTGTAATGAATAAAAAAATAAGTCATTACAGTGAAAATTGGATTCATTTGGAAATTAATAACACAAACTTTACAATTAGACTACCTATTAAATTAAATATTTTTGTCTTTATAATCCTTGCATTTATTATTCACATCCATTTGTTCAACAAATGAAACTTTTTGTAATAAATTACAATAAAGTTGAATATTTTTTTAAGCTTTCACACGTTAAAAAAACGCTTCACATTAATCATTTCCAAGTTCATCTGATACAAAAACTACAGACCAGCGATTCAGCAACTGTTTTAACACGGCCCCCCTTGTATTAAGATACAAATTACTAAAACAAACAAGCATGTTCTTTATGTATACATTTTTTAAATGTATCTTTGTTTCTATTATATTTAATATGTGATTTTAGCGCAATTTTTTGGGTTGTGGAGCCTGGATTCATTTACAATTTATTTACAATTTACATTTGAATTGAATACATATGAATAAATACCCGAAATGAGCATATGCTCGTGCTCCATTGATGGAAAAGTTTCTATATTTAATATAAAACTATCAATTTAATTTTAATACAAATATGATCCAATTTACAACATTGAGTACAATAATATTTAAAAATACAATTTTCCTCAGTTTTAACGTACCTATATATGTGTCAACAATATGCTGCAGAACATGTAATTGCCCACAAGTTATATGGTTAGGGTTTTTCAGAAGCTTTCCCTCAACCCATTAAGAGCAAATGCTGGGTAACTTTCGGCGATGGATCCTGGACTCATTTCGCTGTTATTATCACCTTCAAATCATTGAGATGTTAGGTAACCACAGTAATTGATAAGTCGTAAAATAACCCACTAAAAAGGAATATTTAATTTATTTTATCTTGCTTACTTACTTACAAATGGCTTTTAAGGAACCCGAAGGTTCATTGCCGCCCTCACATAAGCCCGCCAGCGGTCCCTATCTTGTGCAAGATTAATCCAGTCTCTATCATCATACCCCACCTCCCTCAAATCCATTTTAATATTATCCTCCCATCTACGTCTCGGCCTCCCTAAAGGTCTTTTTCCCTCCGGTCTCCCAACTAACACTCTATATGCATTTCTGGATTCGCCCATACGTGCTACATGCCCTGCCCATCTCAAACGTCTGGATTTTAAGTTCCTAATTATGTCAGGTGAAGAATACAATGCGTGCAGTTGTGTTTTGTGTAACTTTCTCCATTCTCCTGTAACTTCATCCCGCTGAGCCCCAAATATTTTCCTAAGCACCTTATTCTCAAACACCCTTAACCTATGTTCCTCTCTCAGAGTGAGAGTCCAAGTTTCACAACCATACAGAACAACCGGTAATATAACTGTTTTATAAATTCTAACTTTCAGATTTTTGGACAGCAGACTGGATGATAAGAGCTTCTCAACCGAATAATAACACGCATTTCCCATATTTATTCTGCGTTTAATATCCTCCCGAGTGCCATTTATATCTTGCTATGAAAATTAAAAAAAACTCTTTACAATCATATGTACATATAATAACACCAAAGATTACAGGATTACCGGAACTGAATTGTATTGATTGGTGCCAACTAAACTATCGATATTAATGCCATTTTATATCCAAATATGCACTGCATACATTTTATCACAGCCACCGGGGTAGCTCGGTCTGCCGATCCGGAGTTGCGCTTGGGCGCGGGTTCGATTCCCTCTTGGGCTGATAACCTGGTTGGCTTTTTTCCGAGATTTTGCTCAACCGTAAGGCAAATGTCAGGTAACCTATGACGAATCCTCGACCTCATGTCGCCAAATATCATCTCGCTATCACCAATTCCATCGACGCTAAATAACCTCGTAGTTGATACAGCGTCGTTAAATAACCAAGAATAAATTTTATTTTTCCACACTTCAATGCGTGCAGCTGTGCTGTACAATGCCGTGTCCAGTCTACATCCGTGAGCGTGGAAATATAAAATGTATTCATTATATTTAGCGGGTATTACTATTAGATTACACTAAAAACTGCTGGTAATGGCTGATAAATAAAAATACGGAAGAATTAGGACATCAATACGGGAGCCAGGAGGATCCAAAAATACTAACTCAGATACGGGAGTTCCCGGAAAATACGGGAGAATTGGTCACCCTAGACTTTGCACACTTTTGAAACGAAGAAATATGTGTACGGACAATACTTTGAAGGGAATTATGACGTCACTGTCTTTGGTATGCTACTTTTAATGATATATGGCTGGATACTTTTCGGATATATCGCGTGTATTTTGCGTGCAATTTCGTTCATATTCACGATTTGAATTCACTACTAAGAAGGATTTTCTCACTTCAAGAAAAAAAAAAACGAAAACAAGGGTAATTGGGACGCAACTCACCGCTTCGCAGCATTCTGTGTCCAGCAGGAACACGGCGCAGCGCTCACACTTGAGGAGGTCACGGGCTTCCGTCATGATTTTGGTGACTAGACACTCCAGGTTATTCTGCTCTTCGAATATGCTGCGCGCCAGGTTCAGCAGGATCTGAAAAAAGAATACAATATATTGATCATACTCTCTGGACCAAATGTTTATCCCTTCATCACGTTAACGTATATTATCATTAGGGAAAGGAAGTTCATGCATTTGCATATTTGTTCTCTATCGTTGTGTGAATATGCTGAAAGATTATCTACATATTTCTGAATACAATGATATTACTTTTATTGTGCGCTAGCTGAAATCACCCGTCGTTGCCTGTGTTTTCCTTTCTGCTTCAATTATTAATTAAACTGGTGGTTAGGCTTTTCAGAAATCTCAGAAATCCAACTATAGACAACCAAAACGAATTCTCTTTACTAAGCTTTCCTCATCCCTAAAAAATGAATCTTTCTATAGCGTTCACGTACTTCAATTAATGAACTTCTTAGCCAAATGCCTGCCAGGGTTAACTCAATTTTAACACCTGTAGATCAGGCATCGAAAAGAAAACATTTCGTCATGTGCATTACGTTCAACTGTTTTTAATATATGTTTATTTGTTTTGGTTTATTTATTTATTTGTTTTTTTGTTTATTTATTTATATTCTGATGTAGTTAAGGTCATTAGGCCTTCTTCCACACCGCCAGAAATACGAATAAAATAATAGAAAATCAAACTATAAACAAAGTAAAACCAAAACGAAAATATATGCAGGCTACAGTCACACAATCTAGATTGTCTAGATTTTGGCCTTCATGATGTATCAACAATCTTATTTCAGGTCGTGTTATTTTTCCATGGCCTCATGGAAGTCGATGTTGAATACAACAGACAATAATAAAGAACAATTGACTGTATAAGACTGCATTTTAATATTATACATCAATGTTTCATTGTATTTATTTTTATTTTTTATCTTTTTAATTAATTTAACGTCCATTTGTCCGATTTTAATGTAGTCTATGTTCTTCTCCTGGTTATGAAGGTTAAATGTGGAAACTTTGACAAATATCGGTCAAAGCGTGTAGATTTGTACAGAGTATATACATACAATATACATAGCCACATTGACTTTCATATTATAAGATAAAAGTGCATATTTTGCCTTTATTTATAAAAGCATCATATTTTAACATTTATGCAGGAAAACTACATATTATGTAAGTTTATTTGTCTTTCCCTAATTTTTTAAAATATGTAACCTCGTAAACACGACTAATTTGTGTTTATGAATTTTGAACGTAACGATGACGCCCTCATAGGGAGCCTCTCAAGTTAACAATTGGTATTCCTTCACTGCAGTCTTTAGCAGATTTTGATAGAACAATATCCAGTTTAACATCAGTTCCAAGAAATGTAGGAGATAAAGTGAACGAGAAAACAGCAAATATTCTTTCGAAAAACCCTGGCTATTATCAACTTAAAGAAATTCAAGATATTGTCAAAGGAAAAACACCCCAGAAACCAACAAAATTTTCTATAGAACAGTTCACAGCTTTGTGCAAGCCCCTCTTACTTCTTGTGACGTACAACGAAGTTTTTCGCGCTACAAAGCTATGCTGAGAGACAACAGGCGAAGAATGACAACAGAAAACATACGTCACTGCTTAGTTGTGAACTGTAACAGCATAAATGGAGCATTCGGCAATGAGGCAAGCACTTCAAAATCCATAGACTAAACGAAAGTTACCTATACCTTATTATTCTGTTAAAATAATGTCAGACTGATAATGCATATTTGTAGCTTATTTATCTATTTTTACGGCATAAATGCATACATATTCTTCACGTTTTTGGGGTATGAACTTCCTTTCCCTGATTATCATATTCAAGTAGAAATAGACTTTTTTTTAAATATTATCGCCTTTGATAGGGTCTCAACCATTCACACCCCAGAAACAAGTATTAGCCCCCGAATACAATAGGACTCCAATGGTTGTAAGTGTACCATGGCTTCGTAAACAATGATGATGCCAATTCAGTTCAGTTCAGGCACTGGCACTGGCACTGGCACCGAGCACATCACAGACGGTAAGAGGTGTCTGTCAAACGGGCGTTTTTAAACATGAAATGAAAATTGAAAGTTATTCATCGAACTGAAAATGGCGAAAACTTTGAACGTGTCGTAGTTCCAGTGCAGTGAGTGAGTTGACAGCAAAATGTGTGTAGTGCTCAAAGGTACATATGCATGTATGAATATATACTGGTGGGTTTTAGTTCGAACTTACGGTTAAGATACAAATTAGACTTACTTTAAATGTTATTTTAAGTGATCGTGCTACATTTAATTTAGGATGCTCCATGTTAATTTTATTATCGCGGTCTAAGGCATCCTGTCTAGGACTCGCGTTACGGAATGCGCGCTGGTTCGAGTCCTAGTGGGAGAAGAAATTTTCTCATGAAATTTCGGCCAGTGTATGGGATCGGTGCCCACCCAGCATCGTGATGCACTTGGGGAGCTACGATAGGTAGCGAAAATCTGGTTTCGCAAACCATTATAACCGCTGGGGGGGACATCGTGCTAACCACACGATAACTTCATACTGGCTGGATGATCATCCACCTCTGCTTCGGCCAGCAGCCGGCTGGTCGGTCTTGGACCTTCATGGGCTGTAGCGCAATGGACTTACTTTTTACTTTACTTTATTATTATTATTATTATTATTATTATTATTATTATTATTATTATTATTATTTATTAGTATTAATTATTGTTATCAGTATTATTATTAATTTTTATTAATTGTGTTTATTATTAATTGTCATTACTGAGTGTAATTAGTTACTACTGCCACCGGGTATTTACCCATTTGAGTGTGAATAAATACATACTGTAGTACAGAAATAAGAAATGTCAGTCCGTATACTACTCTATTATCTATTGTCGCCCTTATCTCTCAGTCGAAGTGTTTATTACACCCTAAGGAGTATTTATTGAAGGTGCCCGTGTGATTGAACTACACCTCCGAGCACTGCGACCACACATGCACTGCACCCAACGGGGTGTCCCATAGTGGCTTGATTGCTCGCAGACTGAACGGAAAGAGGTAAATCACATCACAGAATGAAGTGAACAAATTTTCCCACAGTGGATAAAATTGCCATCATCTCTAGAACAAAGACTCTGAATGTTAGTTCAGCGCTAAGTGTACAGACGAAATTTCCGCTAGATAGAGCAATGAAGGAAACTGCGGAAATTAAATTGGAAGCCCCTCAAAGATCGAGAGTTCCAATCTCAAAATAGACAGCCAACTGCTCCATCCTGTCTTTGTGTGAATGTTACCTGAGAGATATAGTAATATAATAGATCTCTGTGGAATTGACTGCGTTTGGATATGGCAAACCTCAATACAGGACGGTTACTATGGAAATTTATTCTTCCTTCAGTTTTTATTGCATCGTCTATCTTATTGGCTTGAAACGATCTCAATTCTTATGAAATTATTAAGCTGATGAATACTCATACGGCCATGATTAGAATGGGAGATAATTCGTTGCTAGGGAACAAATTACGCAGTTGATTTATAACTTTTGTGCGAGATCGTGCGTATTTGCTTGGTTTCCGCGCAAAACCAATCCGCGGAAAGTCTAAAATTCAACATTCAGTATTCCCAACCTAACACACATAACAATTTTCCTCTTCTTACCGCTTAAGTGACATATTGATTTTACTGCTTTAGGCTTTTAACATATTATTTTTAGAGACGTTCAATATAGTAATAATTATAAATTGGAAATTTACCACTGCAATTTCGCCTAAATTGCAATGTTAATTATTGTTTTTAAATATTTGCAAAAATTAAGTAAACTCTACAACTCCACTAAAGTTACTGCATTCGTGATGCAAGTAACATTAAGGAAGCCGTGAAAAAATCAACAAGATTTCAGACTCATCATAGACTGGGAGAAAAAAAAGACAGACGTATATCACGGCCTGCTGGAGTATAGTAAACACAGAAAACATTTTAAAGCAACAATGTTGAAGATAGATATTTTTGTTTTGCAAATTTGCCGTCATTGAACAGAAACCAAGATGGAGATTTCATTGCAACTAATTAGAAATTCCTCTTTCAGGTATGTAATAAACGATCTTCGCACAAAATAATGTACGATACACGAGCGGTATGTTTTCTTTCAATTCTCGGAAATTAAAAAAGCTCAACTACGTTTCGCTTTTTCAAACTTTTCCTCGAACATGAAAACTTCAACATACCGCTCTTGTAAAGCATATTACTATTATAGTTAACCTATCGTCCTTACTTTAATAATACGTGTTGTAACAAATGAAACTTTAAATGATAGGCGGTACTGCAGAAATTCTTACACTTCGTGAGGCATGCGTCGAAGTTTTATGTCTGTTGGTTTATGACTTTCCCTATGTGTTAGAAAACTTTTAACTTTCTCTCACCACCTGTTACTAGCAACAAATACATAAAATACTGTTCACATAAAAAATTATGGAACATATATATATATTTCTTGTAACTGTGGAAAGTTTCTGGGCTTTATGGCTCTCTATTGTCCCTATTTCAAACTGAAGGAAATTTTAATGAAAAAAGTGTTGAATCTTTACATTTCCTTGCGAAGTACATAGAAAGTTTCGCACAGGAAAGAGAAGTTAATTTCAGCGTGATGTTATGTACTGGCGTTTGAACTTATTGTAACACTTCAATACTAGTTGAAGTTATACCTACTAATGTCCTCACTTAACTTGACTATTTTAAAATATTCTGAGTCAGGGTATTGACTTAAGGGTTAGGTACAACTTACAGCAGTAACATTTTGGAAATATTCAACATTTTTTTACTCCATTACTGCATCTTGTACGATAATTAAAATTAGTATGTGTAAAACACTGTCCTTCTGCTATATGAAAAAAAAATTACGATTAAAAATAAATTATTTACATTTTTTTTTTCTAAATTCATTTCACTGTGCAGTGATGAAACATTTCTCTCATAACTAAAAGACTCTCTCTTTATTTATTGTGTAGCTTTATTTTGTATATAGTGTATTTTTTTCTGTTTATTTCTATTATTGTATTTGTATTCCTGGTGTTGTGGAAGAGAAGGCCTGATGGCCTTAACTACACCAGAATAAATAAATAAATAAATAAATAAATAAATAAATAAATAAATAAATAAACAAACAAGTAAATAAATAAAGTAAGTAAGTAAGTAAATAAATAAATAAATAAATAAATAAATAAATAAATAAATAAATAAATAAATAAATAAATAAATAAATAAATAAATAAATAAATAAATAAATATCCAACATTCTGTGATGAAATTTTTTGTCTGTATTTATGCATGTTATATCTACAAAATGATGCAAGATAGATTGTCTGACAAAAATAAATTAATTTAAAAAATGGTCAAGTATCAGTGCTTTCTTCTAATACAACATAAAAATTTATTATTTATTAAGGAATGTAGTTGAAAGAGCATGATATTGTAAACATGAGTTTCAGTAATAAAATAAAAGAGAGAGAACATGAAAACGTTAACAAGTTTATGAGTTATGAGGAAAACGCTTCATCACTGCAGAGTGAACTGCCGCCATTTTGAATTTGTAAAACAATATTTAAATATTTCTTTTAATCGTAAAAATATTTTTTAATATAGCAGAAGGACGGTGTTTTACATATACCAATTTTCATTATTGTACAAGATACAAGATACTACAGCCTAATGTCGTTTTGGTTGCGTCCGCATGTGAATGCTGATGAAGGACTTCAGACTAACGTCCGTGAGTTTCAAACAGCTATATGTCAGATACTCTTAAGAACAGGACATATGTCCTGTGTTAATTATGTAAGCATGTGCGGCTTACAGCTGTTTCGGTGCTACTTCACACCATCCTCAGAGCCTTCTGTGTCTCGGCGTCATCTCAACTTCGCTGCCTGTTGCGTGGGTGCGTTCGTGTGATGAAGAGTTGTGTCAAATAGTGTGTGTGTTCTGAAATTGATCAGTGTGTTGAGAATTTGATTAGGGTGTGTTTTAGTGTGTCTGTATATTTCATATTGTTCTAGTGTGTTGAGTTTTTGGTTTTTGGGTTGTATATGTAGGATTTCCATGTCTGTACTTATGTTATTGTATGTATGGCTGGCATTAGTTATGTGTTCGGTATATGTACAACCCAAACATAATAGACAACATCATAAGGAAGACAAAACAAAAACTCAACAAACACAAAAACACAAAACACAACACAAACACAAGAACACAAGAAATACATCACACTAACATACGAAAACAAAAACACACACAAGATCGCATCCTTATTCAGAAAACAGAAATACAACATAGCATACAGAACAGAAAACACACTACAAAGACATCTCAACACAGAAACAACACAAACAAATAAATACAACCACACAGGTGTATGCAAACTCACATGCAATAGTTGCAACAGTTTCTACATTGGACAGATAGGCAGATCATTCCATACTCGATACAAAGAACACATTAAAGCAATAACCAGAGGACACAATACATCTACATATGCCGAACACATAACTAATGCTAACCATACATACAATAACATAAATACAGACTTGGAAATCCTACACATACAACCCAAAAACCAAAAACTCAACACACTAGAACAATATGAAACATACAGACACACTAAAACACACCCTGATCAAATTCTCAACACACAGATCAATTTCAGAACACACACACTATTTGACACAACTCTTCATCACACGAACGCACCCACACAACAGGCAGCGAAATTGAGATGACGCCGAGACACAGAAGACTCTGAGGATGGTGTCAAGTAGCACCGAAACAGCTGTAAGCCGCACATGCTTACATAATTAACACGAGTAAGATCGCCATTTAATCAATTATTTATATTCAAGTGTTAAAAGTAGTGTACGAAATATTCAACATGGATGAATATAATTATTGAGGCATGACAAGGAAAGGGTTTGAATTATAAAGCTCTAGTGATATAATAAATGTTAAATTTATAACCTCAACTGTCTTTGAAGACAGCAGATATATTCTCTTCAAGTTCCATACGTGAATTTTTCTCACAGTTAAAAAGCTGTGACTGAGGTTAAGAAAGGTTTTGTGTTGTAAGGTGGGTGCTCCTGTTATGGTCATGTTCCTGATATGACCACCCCCCTATTGTGAGTTAGTTAACCAAAAAATCCGCTAAATTGCAGCAGCATGCAATGAAAGGGCATCCTGGTATGTCACTTGATCCTTTTCCATCCAGTCAGGTTGAGCAATATGGCGTCAGTTGCCTGTTTTGCGGTTTTCATGTGACCTCTTCTTATTTTTCTCTGGTAAGTCACCTTTGTTTTATGCATGTTTTTCAAAGACTTGTTTCATGAAAACCATCGTACTCCATTCAGTTTTTAATGTTCTGTTAATTAGTGTTGTAGTTTATGGCGTTTCTTTTACGAGTTGTTCATAATCAAACGATTTTCGTGAAAGCTTACCTGCTCCTGATATGGCCATATCAAATGCACCACGGCCATATCAAGTTCATTTCACTTTTATTTTTTCACCTGACAAATTTACATGCCTTATAGCTGGGATTACGCAAAAATTTTGTATTTTAAGAAAAACAACTTAATTTCTTTTTATGGAAAAACCTATTTTGACTACACTTTTGAATTATAAAAATCATTATTAAGTGTCATTTTTATTCATTTTACACCAAAATTATTTAATTTTAACACAACTGCGCTACCAAACTGAAAACGATCACGATTTGTAGAACATGGAACAAGGGTAACCATATCATGTGCACATGTTCCTGATATGGCCACTAGGTAGACTTTTTGGACAATTAAAGCTATTTTTATGGGGAAAGGAAATTGTTTTAAGAAAGTCCATTAGACTGAGAACGAGTAAGAAGAAAGTGGTTTACATTTTTTGCAAAATGGCGGCTAGAAAAATTCTCAAAACTTACCATGGCCGTATCAGGGACACCTACCTTATATCGGATCACATAAAACTTTTTCATCTCTGGTTTCCGAATCTATTTTACGAAAATATGTAATTCATCTATCATGATTCAATGAATAAGTACTATAGACTTAGTAATAGCACATTATTTTGAAACTTTGGACGAAATCAATAATTACCTGTGGAAGAATAGCGACTACACTTTTTCTTTCTTCTGAAAAATAAGGTTACGTTCACTCCTTCTTGAAAAGAACAACTTCAGTACATTTCAAAGGACTTGTATTCCATTGACGAGGTACAGCAATTTTAAGTAATAGACTAAAATATCATGATAAGTTGCCGAGAAGTTGCACAATTCAGAAACTCCATTGTTCAACAGAATAATGGGAATATTGGATTGCAGTTAGGCAAGGCGCTTTCTACGGGTAAGAGTAATTTTCTGAACAAAAGAAAGACTTTCGAAGCAAGTCAGCACTCACCTGGTTCCTGCGGAACTCCAGCACAGACATTTCAAAGAGCTGCGCATTCTGAATGCCGATCCCACAGAACGTTAAGTACCGCTGGAACACCTGCAAAGACAGAGAGAAATGTGTTCATTCATCCATTGTACTACTAAAAGGATTGTGTAATTGGTGGCGTTCTTTGAGAAAACTTATTATTGTACTTCAATCAATGACATAAGGGTACGAAGCGCACCGTCAAATGTTTCAATAAAAGAGAAAATTACTTCCGAAATGATTTAATAGGCAGTAGATTATTTTACGAGTTGAAATTAAAGATTATAATTTACTTTGACTGTTAACAATGATCATAGATTTACTTACTTACTTACTTACTTACTGGCTTTTAAGGAACCCGAAGGTTCATTGCCGCCCTCACATAAGCCCGCCATTGGTCCCTATCCTGAGCAAGATTAATCCAATAATTTGAATAATTTGAATAATTTGGGAAGAGCGCTGGTACGTTCAACCAGAGGTCCCGGGATCGATACCCGGCCCCGGAACAATTTTTCCCTTGAAATTATGCTTTACAGGGAGCCTTACCTGAAAGACTAGATTTGCATAAGATTAATCCAGTCTCTATCATCACATTCCACCTCCCTAAAATCAATTTTAATATTATCTTCCCATCTACGTCTCCGCCTCCTCAAAGGTCTTTTTCCCTTCAGCCTCCCAACTAACATTCTATATGCACTTCTGGATTCGCCCATACGTGCTGCATGTCCTGCCCATCTCAAACGTCTGGATTTAATGTTCCTAATTATGTCAGGTGAAGAATACAATGGGTGCAGTTCTGTGTTGTGTAACTTTCTCCATTCTCCTGTAACTTCATCTCTCTCTTAGCCCCAAATATTTTCCTAAGAACCCTATTCTCAGATATCCTTAACCTATGTTCCTCTCTCAAAGTTAGAGTCCAAGTTTCACAACCATAAAGAACAACCGGTAATATAACTGTTTTATAAATTCTGACTTTCAGATATTTTGACAGCAGACTGGATGATAAAAGCTTTTCAACCGAATAATAACAGGCATTTCCCATATTTATTCTGCGTTTAATTTCCTCCCGAGTGTCATTTACACTTTTTACTGTTGCTCCCAGGTGTTTGAATGTTTCCACCTCTTTAAAGGATAAATTTACAATTTTTACATTTCCATTTCGTACAATATTCTGGTCACGAGACATAATCATATACTTTGTCTTTTCGGGATTTACTTCCAAACCTATCTCTTTACTTGCTTCCAGTAAAATTCCCATATTTTCTCTAATCATTTGTGGATTTTTTCCTAACAAATTCACGTCATCCACATAGACAAGCAGCTAATGTAACCCTTTCAATTCCAAAGCCTCTCAGTTATCCTGGACTTCCCTAATGGCATACCCTAAAGCAAAGTTAAAAAGCAAAGGTGATAGTGCATCTCCTTGCTTTAGCCCACAGTGAATTGGAAACGCATCTGACAGAAACTGACCTATACGGAATCTATTGTACGTTTCACTGAGACACATTTTAATTAATCGAACTAGTTTCTTGGGAATACCAAATTCAATGAGAATATCATATAAAACTTCTCTCTTAACCGAGTCATATGCCTTTTTGAAATCTATGAATAATTGATGTATGATTATAGATTTAGAAGGAAAAAATAACTAAATGTTGGTTCACAATAAACCGGGAACGACAACGAGAACGAGAACGGAAATAATGTTGAAATAAATGTATTTTATTTTAATATTATTTCTGTTCTCATTTGCGTTTCCGGTTTACTATGGACTAGTCTTAAAGGTGTTACGAAGGGATTGAGGTAAAGATCAGGAAAGAAAGATATAATAAGTACATTTACATTTATTTTTAATTGTTTGTATTTGTTAACTCTACGCTGCCCTCGCTTGTAAGTCGCTTGGGTGAGCCCATTGTACTACCCGAAATGGAATAGTGTGCATTTGCTAAGGTCCCCCCGTCTACTGATTCCCGCCTCCGAACTCCCTTACATCCTCAAGAATCTCGTTTACCTTTCTACCTAGGTATCACCACTGGTCCCTCAACCCCGCTCATGGTGTATAGTACTACCATCAGCAACTAATGACCACATATCACGGGATCCAAGTTCATTGGCGACCAGTAGCGTACTCTACATCGGACGGGAAAGAAACGGAGATGGTCATGAAAGGGAAGTGTAATATTGTGACGAAATGAGTCCAAGGTCCAACCGCGAATGTTATCCAGAAATTCTGCTTTAATTAGTTCAGGGAAAATTTCGGAAAAAACATCAACTAGGTAACTTTCCCCAACCAGGATTTGAACCCAAGTCCGCTCATTTCTCGGTTAGAAATGCTAACCGTTACTTTGTAGCGGAAAACGCCACTGTGAGATCAAACATGTTATACATTTTCCATCATAACGATATAATTTCAACCAGAACTTCGATAGAGACAAAAAAGAGTAAAAAGGAAGACAAAGATAGTGAGACAAAGAGGAAAGTAGACTGTAACAAAGTCTTAACGACCTTGAGGATCACACAGTGACGACCGAAGCATTTGAGGCTGCCGATATGAGTTTTGCCACAGGTCGACTTCAATGAGTTGTGATATAGTGTCCTTTGTCACAGTAGGAAGCAGCACCGTAGCAATCATAGCGAAAAAAAAATCACAGGTCGCCAAATGACACCCACTTTCTAGAAAGAAGTCTCTCAAGGTTGAAAAGATGTCTCATGTGGTAACAAAGTCATAAAAGTTATAAAATGCAATAGTCATAAAGCCTTGCTGGATATCACCTAGCAACGACAGCTACTGACAAAAGACGTACGAATAGCAGAAAAAAGAAAGTAGCAATAAACTTTCGAGATATATATTAGACGAAAATTTCATATTTAGACTAAAGACAATAATTTATCAGCATATCAATAACAACCTCATAAAATTACTTATAAAAAACACTCCCAAAAATGATATACACTTATGAAAAAAAAATAAATAAAAAATAATTTGATTAACAATATTTTCACCGTTACAATTACACATATATAAAAACTAAATATAAACATTTACATAGAGATAAAAAATTTTACAGGAGAAAAAGTTCGTCCAAAGGGCTGGACTCTGGAAGAGTACCCAAAACGCTCATTGCATTACCGCGTTGAATAGCAATACTTAACCGTTGACGCAAATAAGTAGTGCAACGGCGATCACCAGTAATGGAGATCAAAATTTGTCCGATTTGAGATACCAAAACTTTAGCGTCATGACTCCAAGGACCGAAGGTCTCCACAGCAAATGGGACAAAGATATAATTGTCTAAAAGATGAGCATATTTATAGACTTTCTTCTTCACGGCTAATTCAGCAGTAGCACTAAATGTAATAATTCCAAGCTAACGTCTCTTAACCAATGAACAACTTTATTGCTACGCAAGTAACCAATGAGAACCGTACTATACTGATAGGAGCATAGTGCTGAAATCTATATCTACAGTATTTCATCCTATGTTAATTTATTTTATTTCAAGGAGCTTCCTATTTCTCTCATCTCTGCTTTCGATTAGATTATTGTTCTTGAATTTACTAGCTGTTAGTACGAATCGATAAAACAAACCTTGCGAGAATTGGATGTGAAAATGAAAAATAAATAAAGTTATATGGAGGATTTTAAACGAACGAAAATGAATTCACAGTACCGTAAATATAACATTTTGAAATATAAATAAACAAAATATATCCCACAGTGAAGTGTTCTGATATTATAGGCAACCTCAAACGTTTATCCATGATTTTCGTTACTCCAGGAGTCTGATCTGTATTTATAATCTCTGATTCCACAGGAAAAACATTTGAATGCATTCATGCAGCAGGATTTAGGTGTTCGCATAGGAATGATCTAGTCAAATTTCACACGTGCAACACAGTTTTTACTGGTCATTTAATTTTTTTAATTCGTGATTTTTGTCATTCTTCTTCGGCGATCTCGAAATAATTGAAGAGTCCACTGCAAGAATGATGGATGTCATTTGGAATACATTTTTGCAGGAGAAGCAATTGAAAGTTTGAAATGCTTAGCGCTCAAAGCTTAACTGCGATTTTCCGATCATTACCGGACAATGACTATCAGTGTTAATGCCATATAACTCTCTATGTACATTCTATATGTCTTAAGCTATGCATTGACAGTCTTGGTTCATTTTCGACAAGAAAGTGACATCCATCATTCTTGCAGTGGACTCTTCAATTACAATCATAAGAAACATTCCTTAAGCGCAATTAAATTACTGAAAATCTATCAGCAGTTGTGATATTACTGTAGATAATTTATTTTATAAAGGCACAATGTTTCTTAATTCCTGAAAAATAATGTCCTGTGCAAATGTAGGGGAATTAATAATACATCGAAAATGAAATTATTAAATTCAAGACTAAAATATCAGACTTAAAACGTAAGGTTTTCTGACATTAATTTTTACTATTTCAGGAACGTGAACTTCGGTTTAATTTACGTCGGTTTAAATAAATCTATCACCATCAACACAATCATCATCATCATCATCATCATCATCATCATCATCATCATCTGCACGGATTAGGGATCCTGGCCTGTTCCGGTTTGACAAAATTTTGTTCAACTACAAAATGTTTCTCCCACCTGTTGTCTAGATCTGTTAAAGTTTCGTTTACGAATAAGTTTATAGTTATATATTTGTAATGATGTCGTAAATGATTTTGTCCACACCTGTGGAGTAAAGGTCAGCGCGTCTGGCCGCGAAACCAGGTGGCCCGGGTTCGAATCCCGGTCGGGGCAAGTTACCTGGTTGAGGTTTTTTCCGGGGTTTTCCCTCAACCCAATAAAAGCAAATGCTGGGTAACTTTCGGTGCTGGACCCCGGACTCATTTCACTGGCATTATCACCTTCATCTCATTCAGACGCTAAATAACCTAGATGTTGATACAGCGTCGTAAAATAACCCAATAAAATAAATAAAAAATAAATAAATGATTCTATCCTAAGCATAGGAGGGAAAGAAGATAGAGAGCGGACACTGCAAAGTTTTCTTTTCTCAATTTTACTATCAGGGACGAATGCTTTACCTGCAGACTTACTAAAGGCTTTACCAATAACCAAATATGTATTTAAAAATAGGCTTAAGGACCTTACTAATAGACGGCAGTATATTATGCACACTATTTAAAGGGTGTAATTGACATTTTGTTATTGAAGTGTTGTATCAGTGTTGAAGTGTGTTGTGTCAGTGAAGTGTGTTGTGTCAGTGAAGTGTGTTGTGTCAGTGAAGTTTTATAGTTTATAGTGGTAGAACAAAGTAATTGAACAGTGAAATGTTTTTGAAGTGTTAGTGAAATCAGGATAGTATCAGTAAAATATGTCGTAGTTCCAGTGCAGTGAGTGAGTTGATAACGAAAATGAGTGTAGTGTTGAAAGGTACTTGTGTAGATATGAACATACAGGGACATCATTTTATTTTTACTTCAATTTTTATTGTACCTGAGTTTTTTAATGTACTTCACTCCCACTCTTTCTACTAATGAAGTTCAGCCGTCCTCCACACAGATCCAAGACCGCATATACAGTCATAGTAGCCTTACGGTCACAGTAAACAGTACGTTCCAAAAATATGTTCGCGTTTTCCAGTGACGAAAGAGCTTTCAATATTGAATCATTTTCGCACAGGTAGGCTACTGTCGTCCATTTGCCTAAGTCGTATCCCGGTTTCCCGCACCAGCTTTTATTCGCCAGCTAGTGGCTGGCTGTCTTAGCTCTTTTCTGAGAACATTAATTTCTGTTAAGAATTGGACATCTACGTAATATTATATAACTATTTAAAATAGCTTAAATAAAAGGGCCTCGTTAAGTAATTAACTGTCACATGATTTCCTCCCTTTCTACGAACCTACGACATAACCACTTGGACGGACAGTAGATAGTAGCCTATGTCTGAGTAATTTTATCTTTTCGGATCGGGTAGAAGTGAAGAATGAATTTACAATACGTAAGGTACTCTTTTATAGAGCAGGTACAGAATTATTTCAACATGAGTTACTGGTACGAAGAACGAAACTGGTAATTGGGATTAGGTACAATAGTATGTAGTGCGATAATATGCACATTAGAACTGAAGTCTGTATCGAAATGAACGGCCAGCATTTTAAAAAAATGTGTTTAAATATCCATATTATGATTATTTTTCAATTTAACTTCATTCTCTATATTGTACGTTAATGTGCTGTAGACAGTATAATATACACTGCATAATGAATACGTCCGCTTGGATAACTCAGTTCGTGAGTAACACTTATTCTAAATACAGTACTGCATTTTGATTATCGAACTCAAAATTGCGATATTTCCTAGTTTACGTAAACGGACGAACTACTTTTCTTCCCTCCTTCTAGTAAAGTGATTTGTTTGTGTTTTACCCAGTATCATCGAACTCCAGTCGTGCAAGGGGGTAGCAAACGGCGTTGATCCAGAGGTATAGCCAAGTTAATATTAACAATGTTAGTAAAATTAAAATGATGTCCCTGTATCATACTCTTGGGTTTTTGTTCGAACTTAGGGTTAAGATACAAATTAGATTTACTTTAAATGTTATTTTAAGTGATCGTTCTTCATTTAATTTAGAATGTTTGTTGTTAATATTATTATACTATTGTTATTATTTATTATTATTACTAATTCTTTATTAATTGTATTTATTATTAATTGTCATTATTGAGTGTAATTAGTTGCCACTGCCACCGAGTATTTACCCATTTGCAATGTGAATAAATACATATAAACATACATGCAAAATCAACTGTCTCCATATTGTACTAAATTTATATATTATATTATATACTCCGGTTCGTTCCTTAGCTTCGTGTTACAAACATAGGAATGGTAATAGGAAACAAACAAACAGAGGCTATCTCTTCTACTACAGTAGTTTCTGTATATGAATGCCATTTTGCTAATCACAAACGCCTGAACGTTAGGCCACCCAACCAACAGAAGTGTCAAAAGGTTGTACTTGTACAGGAGGAAAACGCGGAGACATTATTCACATCATTCTTTCATTAATGGGTAAACAGCACGTTTCCGCACACAGGTTCTTTATGAAAAATGTTACCTTCTGAAGCTATCATCACTATACAGGCTGAACCGGAAGTGACGTAATTAACTTCTGGGGGTTATTCTTTGAGCTATTTCAAACAAAACAGTGTAATGTAATTTTGCTCGCTTTGCTTCCCCTTCGGGATAAAAACTGTTTTGTATTGGTTATCATTTTATTGTGTATTGTTAATATTGTATATACCACTGCCACCGGGTGCTTGCCCACTTGCAGTGTAAATAAATACATACATACATATAGAATATTTCATAGAGTGTTTTGTGGGAGACAATGATTTAATTCCCAATATGTTCAGTCAATTTAAGAGAGCAGTGAATTATGAAAATGAATGACTGAAAGAATTTTAGTTTTGTCCTTTAACCTCTTCCCTTACTATATATTTTACCAGTTTTGTGAAAAAAAGTGTCATATTTTTTTTATTTTCGTAAAGAGGTCATTTAATATGCAGAATCACTGTACATCACTAATTTTCTTACATACCTAAAAATTACTATGAAATAGGCATACATTCATACCTGAATTATTATCCTGAGTTATCTCGTGCACCTTGATTGCAGCTCTGGTAGTTGTCCCACTTTGATTTTCTCCTGAACTATTTACCAACTTACGTCTTTTTATGGATTAATTTATGAGGTGCAATACCAGTGCTGTTATCAAGGCGTTAAATGTTGCTTGTCGTGTGATAGACTCGAAAGCAGGGTATTACCCACAGTGGCACATTGCATTCCGGACAGTAGTATCTGCTCTCCTATATGAGAGCGTTTTGGGAAGAATGGCGTAGCATCATTGAATATTTGTACCATTACATCTGTTCTTCAGGTTTGTGAATAATGTTCTGCAGTATCGCTATGCCCAAAAGTACACGTATTTCAGAGTCTGTAGTAGGCCGCCACGAATTATTTTCAGCATTCTGTGAACACTTATTAGCAGGCCGAATCGTCTCCTCGAATATAATGTTGACGTGGTCATTATTGAAGAATAATTTAAAAAATTTACAATTATCGTTATCAGAAACAATGTTAAAATTTCAGGGAATGGGGACCTCGGAGGTGCAGAAGAAATGGTGCCAGATGTCTTCTATTCAAACCACTGTCGAAAAGACGCGACATCAACTGATCTGAATTTGTTTGTTGGTCTATAACTTCGTCTTCTGATACCGATGTTTCATTTCCTAATCTTCTACAGGAATATATTCCTGATCACAAGTTTCGGAATCACTAACTTGATCTATCTTTACACAAAACAGCACAAAAACACTAAACACAAACAGAAAACGCCAAAACTAACTAGCATCTACTTACTACTGTGTGTGAATGCTTATGAGCATAGAATTATTCCACTAGCAAGGAAGAAGTACAAAAAACACCACCAGATATAGCAATATCACTAACTTCTTGTAGCCATTTAGTGAGGAAAAGGTTAACGAAAGAATGGAAACGTATATATTCGGGATATAATCCTTAGCAGCGAAAATGGGACTCAGACGAGTCAACTCGGGTTAATAAATTTTGACACAAGTTAGCAACCCGAGTTAACTCGGGTTAATCAGGGAAGTGATTAAATGTGCAGAAAATTGATCCGAATGAATGTAACATTGTAAAGTTCCTTGCAGAAAGAAAAGCCTGCAGGTTTGCTCTACAAAATTTTCTGAGCTTTGCTTATTCGGAAGGTATTGTTACTTTGTAATTATTCCTTTTATTAACTTGTGTTAGTTATACGTAATGAATTTACTTAAGTTATTTATCAATCTATCTTGATCTATGTTTAGCAACTGTAGTTTTCCGACCTTTTTGTAACTTTGACCTTTGATATTCATGCAGATGAAATACTAACAATTAGATAAGATAAAATGCAAAATACTAATCAAATAAACTAATTTAATAATGTATACCTATAAGGGAATACCAGGGGATATATTAATTTTAATAAATTTGAAAGCTGATTGAGCAGCGGTCTCGTTGGGTCTCAGAGTTCGAAAATATTATTAATTACAAGATGAACAGAGATTAAACTAGACAGTGTAGTAAGATAAGAGCTACTCTTGGTTTCACAAGTAAAGAACCTTCGTTGCAGGGTTGGGTTCAGGAAGCCATAAATCTGACTGACACGCTCCCACAATTAGTGAAACTGTGGACAAAGATACCGCCAGGAGACCGCCGAGAATGCTGTGTTGTGAATTTTCCATTTTTGAAATAATCCAACCAGTTGCAAAAGAAAATACATTTAAAGAGTCCAGCCAAGAGCAAACGTGGCAACAGCTTCCCCTAACTGGCCTGTCAATCACTGTCATCTGTGCAGGAGTGGTGTGAGGCCAGGGTTCTTTACTTGTGGAGCCAAGAGTACAATGAAATAGCAACAATAATTTAATATTAAGATAGAGAAGAAGTTATACAGTTTTGTATTTTAATTAAACATTTGTGAGAAGAAAGTATTTTAATAAGGACTATATAAAATTTGTATAAAATAATATTGTAAATTTTATTTCAACTCAACAATAGGATTTTATTCTTCCAACAATAATTCCTTTCTACAATTCACATTAAACGCTCGCGTCAACAATAGAATTTTCATTCAACACAGTATTCGTTATAGCACTCCACTGACGGCAATGACAATTTACTTGGACTATTACGAACAACAATGAACTGTTAATCTTAACTAATATTTACGAAGCACTATTTACAAATCAGAACTATCAGTTCTTAGTTCACAGTTCTTCTAGCTCAGTCACTCGAGTTCACAGTATCTCAAACCACAGAACTTCAGAGACAGTTCACTGTACTCGAACTCAGGTCCCTCCAACTGCGGTCCACTGCACTCGAACTCAGGTCCCTCCAATTGCGGTCTACTGCACTCGAACTCAGGCCTTCGGATGCTGATACAGTTGCGGACGCACACTCGAGTCGAACTCCGGTACACAAGACTGGCTTGCTTGCTCTGACTTTCTCACTGACTGGCTGACTAATCAACTGAAAACTGCTCGAGTTCGCTGGCGTTTCTTCTTTTATAGCGAAATCATAGTTGCGAGAAATTTCTACAGGTGTGCAGAGAATTATCTGGATATCTCCACTTCGACGGACTTCTCGAAGAGTCGGGAGGGTCCGTCCCCCCTTTACTCCGTACGCAGCAGTTGCGCGCGTACTCTCTCTCCACTCTCTCGCCGCGTAGGCCCTTTCCCCTTTCCCCGCCGCGCGCCGTCCCTCAGTGCTCCATGAAGCCCGCGCGGTCTGCTCTCTTGCGGGATGCTGGTCGTGAGTTCGAATCTCACGTCGCTGTCACAATATATATTAACTTCCTTCACAAGTAATCACACGTTGCGATAGTTAGTCAGGTGCTTACTTTTGCAGAAAGATTATATATATATATATATATATATATATATATATATATATATATATATATATATATATATAATGTAATTTTCATTTTATCATTCAAAATTCGTTTTATATGTCCATCTCATTTGTCACGTGAATGCAAGAACTAGCTAACTCGAAATTTGCGTTTTTTAGGTACCTCTTTTATAGCACAGCAAAAATCGCACAAAATGTAATGCAAGAACTTGGTAACTAATTGAACGATACCAGCGACATCTATTATCCAATACAACAAATAGGTAAAAGAAAACGAGACATATTCCTTAGTGCAATAAATAAGTAAATAGGCAATGTCACAAAATATGAAAAATCAAGTTACCTAATTCTTGCATTCAGGTGACGATTATACAATCTAGTTTTAAATATTTAATACGTAACTATTAGGGAAAAAACGGAAATTTTACTTGAAGTAAGTAAAGCGATAGGTTTGGAAGTAAATCCCGAAATGACAAAGTATACGATTATGTCTCGTGACCAGAATATTGTACGAAATAGAAACATAAAAATTGGATATTTATCCCTCGAAGAAATGGAAAAAATTCAAATATCTTGGAGAAACAGTAACAAATAAATGACACTCGGGAGGAAATTATACGCACGGGAAAAACGACCAAGGTCCATCAAAAATCGAAATTGAGTTGATAATGCCATCTTATAGTGAAAACGAAGTACTATCAAGTGGTCTAGCTAGTAATAAGAAATCATCGTTCTTGACATTCCACTACGTCAATTTCTATTAAATACACACATAACAAAGTATTAAGTGCTTAAACTTTAAAATTCGTTTTTCTCGAAACTTTCTAAAATGGACCTTGATCGTTATTCCCATGTACCCTTCATATGGGAAATGCGTGTTATTATTCAGTTGAGAAGCTTTTGTCATCCAGTCTGCTGTCAAATAATCTGAAAGTTAGAATTCACAAAACAGTTATATTACCGGTTGTTCTGCATGGTTGTGAAGCTTGGACTCTCACTTTGAGAGAGGAAAAGAGATTAAGGGTGTTTGAGATTAAGGTTCTTAGGAGAATATTTGGGGCTAAAAGGGATGAAGTTACAGGAGAATGGAGAAAGTTACACAACGCAGAGCTGCACGCATTGTATTCTTCACGTGACATAATTAGGAACATTAAATCCAGACGTTTGAGATGGGCAGGGCATGTAGCACGTATGATCGAATCCAGAAATGCATGTAGAGTGATAGTTGGGAGGCCGGAGGGAAAAAGACCTTTAGGGAGGCCGAGACGTAGATGGGAAGATAATATTAAAATAGATTTGAGGGAGGTGGGATATGATGGTAGAGAATGGATTAATCTTGCTCAGGATAGGGACCAATGGCGGGCTTATGTGAGGGCGGCAATGAACCTCAGGATTTCTTAAAAGCCAGTAAGTACGGAAGTAAGTAAATAAATAAGTAACTATTAGGGAAAAAACGGAAATTTTACTTGAAGTAAGTAAAGCGATAGATTTGGAAGTAAATCCCGAAAAGACAAAGTATATGATTATGTCTTGTGACCAGAATATTGTACATAATAGAAACATAAAAATTGGAGATTTATCCCTCGAAGAAGTGGAAAAATTCAAATATCTTGGAGGAACAGTAACAAATATAAATGACACTCGGGAGGAAATTAAACGCAGAATAAATATGGGAAATGCGTGTTATTATTCGGTTGAGAAGCTTTTGTCATCTAATCTGCTGTCAAATAATCTGAAAGTCAGAATTTATAAAACAGTTATATTACCGGTTGTTCTGTATAGTTGTGAAACTTGGGCTCTCACTTTGAGAGAGGAAAAGAGATTAAGGGTGTTTGAGAATAATGTTCTTAGGAAAATATTTGGGGCTAAGAAAGATGAAGTTACAGGAGAATGGAGAAAGTTACACAACGCAGAACTGCACGCATTGTATTCTTCACCTGACATAATTAGGAACATTAAATCTAGGCGTTTGAGATGGGCAGGGCATGTAGCACAGGAGAATGGAGATGATGCACCCGGAGGTAGTTCAGATGAAGTCGTGTTACTGAAAATATAATATTAATTCTGCGATAGATGTTAAAACATTAACGGCGATATGATAGCTTAGGAGAAGGTCACATGGCTCCATTGACTGTTATAGAAGCGTCGGTTGAATGGAATGTATGCCATAGAGAGAGTACATTACACAGGGCAGATAGGAGGTGCTTCAGCCCGTGTTAAGTGTTCGTGCATAAACTTTGCATGGTCATTCCTCGAAGCGTGGGACAATGGTCTATTTACATACAGCCACCTATACCACAATTCCATTGTTTCTCTGTTTAGACAACCCGCATTGCACAGCAGCTAGAGAAGTTGCCGCACAATCAGTGGTTTTAAATGTTTATAATGCATTGAGGATGTGAAGACAAAAGGGGTTTTTCGTATTCTTATTTTATACCAAATATAAGGATGGTGTATGACATCAATGCAAAAAAGATTTCACTATTACGAGAAAATATATTCAATACTAGTGGCTTGTGCAGCAAATGCTGCGAACGCAGTTCATTAGACGTTCAATGACGAATAACAGACATTCTGAAAGTTATTTGCTTCCATAATAATGAAAGATACTCTCTCTCGAGCCAATACTGAAGAGAACCACGCATATAAATATCTACACCACACCGCCATTAAATATATGAAAAAAATTCAACCCCACTTGATTAATAACTATAAAAATATTTGATTTTTAATAATATTATTATTTTACGTAAGTTTTATACCTTTCAGTAACATATACTATATAGCCGCCACTCAGTAAAATATAGAAATCAAAATCTAATTTAAGTTATTCTATACATCTACTTATATAACACCAAAACGTTTCACTTTCATATCATCAATAGCATTAATATGTATAATTAATGAAAAATAGTCACATCATGACATTAACTACAATAATATTTTATTTCTAATGGTAATAATGTCATCAAACCACCTCAAGTTTTGTAGTTTTTAATATCCAATACACAGCTGTACCCAGAAAATTACACACCACAGAATCGAACCTCTGATTATTTTTAGTAAGTTAAGTTTTTAATAACAAATTTAATTTGAGCTCTAAATATGTCAGCATTCTTGCAGATGATGGCCTTCGTGTAATATTGTTTACTGTAGTATGTGTTTTGTTTTATTCTGAAATGCAATTAGATAGTTCTCAAAACTGACAACAGATGGAGTTTGGAAAATAGGAAAATTATGTTGAAAAATTGACATTTCACTGAAAACTACTATTTTTCTGAAGAACTTTGAGTTCCAAGCTTCAAAATGAGGGGTTATTTATTAAAATCCGTTCAGCCGTTTTCCCGTAATTTCCATTACCAGTTCAAATTATATATATATATATATATATAGATATTCTGTATAGGGTATATGACTATTTAATAACAAATTGCAACACATATCTGAAACCTTCACATCTGAAGTACAGAATTAAATGGAAAAGGCGCTCTTGTACTCAAGTAACTTTTTGTGAAATTATTAGTATAAGAAAGACGTGAGTTTGATTGAACGGGAGCTCGTAGAAAGGAGTAACACTGAAGAAAAATAGAATTTTGAATTAATTAAATTATTTGCATTAATATATTTTTATCATATAGGCCTAAAGAAGATATGGACATTATGACGAAGTGAAGAGAAGCGAATAGAAGAATTTGATATGTGGATATGGAGAAGAATGGAATGTGTGAAGTGGACAGTCAGAATAATAAATGAAGCTGTGTTGGAAAGAGTGGATGAAGAAAGAATGATGCTGAAACTAATCAGGAAGAGGAAAAGGAATTAGTTGGGTCACTGGCTGAGAAGAAACTGCCTACTGAAGAATGGACTGGTAGGAATGGTGACCGGGAAAGAGTTCGGGACAGAAGAAGGTATCGGATAATAGGCAACATTGAGTTATAGATATGGGTCACAAAAGAATGTAAAAGAGGAAGGCAGAAAATATAAAACATTGGAGAAGGCTGGATTTGCAGTGAAAGACCTGCCCTTGAGCAGAACATTGGATGAATGAATGAATGAATGAATGAATGAATGAATGAATGAATGAATGAATGGATGGATGGATGGATGGATGGATGGATGGATGGATGGATGGATGAATGAATGAATGAATGAAAAAATGTTATGTTTTATTTAACGACGCTCGCAACTGCAGAGGTTATATCAGCGTCGCCGGATGTGCGGGAATTTTGTCCCGCAGGAGTTCTTTTACATGCCAGTAAATCTACTGACACTTAAATGCCATTCACCTGGCCCGGGATCGAACCCGCAACCTTGGGCATAGAAGGTCAGCGCTATACCAACTTGCCAACCAGGTCGACTGAATGAATGAATGAATGAATGAATGAATGAATGAATGAATGAATGAATTAGTGAGTGAATGAATGAATGAATGAATGAATGAATTTCCTTATAAGCGATATTTAGATGTAGGCTATTTCTGTCTGAAATATTTTTTCAGACTTCTTTTATTGTTTATGTGAATCTACACCCTATTCATTTAGTATTTTTATAATGGAGCAAAGTTAAATTCAGTAGGCTATCGCAATGAAGATTTAAAGACAACAGCGTGCCAAGTGAAGCTTAAATAATCCTTAATTATTCTGTACCCAAAAAAATACATAAACATTACAACTTGATGCTATATGCAGTTTGATTGTGTAAAATCATAACCTAAAACTTGTTAATAATAATAAAACATTCTTCTGTAAAATTTAGTTTTCTGAACTTGAACTGTTGTTTTATTGGGGGAACCACAATTATAGGCCTATATGATGGAAATGACTACCAAATAAACTGTCATTTTTTTATTTAAGTAGGTTATTTTACGACGCTGTATCAGCATCTCAGGTTATTTAGCGTCTGAATGATATGAAGGTGATAATGCCTGTGAAATGAGTCCGGGGTCCAGCAACGAAAGTTACCCAGCATTTACTCAAATTTGGGTTGAGGGAAAATCCCGGAAAAAACCTCAACCAGGTAACTTGCCCCGACCGGGATTCGAACCCGGGCCGCCTGGTTTCGCGGCCAGCCGTGCTAACCGTTACTCCACAGGTGTGGACAAATAAACTGTCATGTAAATAGTGAATTCAAATTAAACTTTTCCAGTAGTGTAGGAAAAGTCGATGTATGCAGACAGACAACATGGCTGATGTTTTATCCTCATGCACTGCATAATCGGAACGTAAAATCAACAATTTTTAATGGAAAAAGCAAATTGAAAACCATCGTGAATACAGATCTCAGAATGTCTTATAAGAACTTAAGATGTTAATTGCTTAGGAACAGTTTCTTCTTATAAAACAGTTTCATATGAAAAGAAAACCATGTTTAGAAAACTCTTAAGGCCGACCCATCAATCCACTTGAAGTCTAAAATATTTACTCTCAAAGTACAAGGCAAGGAAGAAGCTGGACTCCATGGAGAGATTCTTTATCTGGCAGTAACAGACTTAGAGCCTAAAAATAAGAAGATAAAATCAATCTCGATCTTCTTCTTCTATATACTTTTTCCTGAGTTTGATTTAAGCCGAAGTAAAAGTTCAAAGTTTCGCGTACGCGCTATTTAGGTACATAAAAGTCAGAAGGTAGAACTTCCATAATATCTTAATAGCACTAAAAGAAATCAATGTCGTTAGCACTACGCTCAGACGGCCTTTACAAACGGAAAAATATAATTCTCAATTCTATGAGCCGCTGAGCTGACTCGGAGCTGGTGAGGAAGATTTGATGAGATCAAAATTTCCGCTTATAGATACCTGAGCTTGAACTCGGGATCTTCCAGTCTGCAATCCTACTGAGAGAGTGAACAGGCTCATTCAGATTACATAGAATATAAAAGATTGTTTTGAAAAACGTATCGTGTGTCTTTCACTTGTTAAATTTTATGTTACCTTGTTACATGTTTCGGCCTGTTATTGGCCATCATCAGAACTGGTTGTTGCTGGTCTTGGCGCCTTTTGTTTTGTTTCCTGTGAGGGTGTGTTTGTGTAGTGTATTGTGGAGTCAAAGGGAGTGTGTTCTGAAATTGAGTTGTGTGTTGAGAATTTAATTTCGATGTGTTTTTGTGTGTTTATATATTTCGTATTTTTCTAGTGTGTTTAGTTTCTGGATTTTTGGTTGGATGCGTAAAATTTCCATGTCTGTGTTGATATCTCTGTATGTGTGGTTAGTATTTGTGACGTGTTCTGTATATGTGGAAGTGTTTTGTAATTTTAGTATGGCTGTGATGTCTTCTTTGTAACGTGTTTGAAATGATCTGCCTGTCTGTCCTATGTACAAGTTGTTGCAGGTGTTACATTTGAGTTTGTATACGTCTGTGTGGTTGTATTTGTTTGTTTGTTGAGATGTTTTTGTAGAGTATTATTTGTTCTGTATGCGATGTTGTAAGTTAATTTCTTGAATGAGGTTGCAATCTTGTGTGTGTTTTTGTTTTCGTATGTTAGTGATTCAAGAAATTAAATTAGAACATCGCATACAGAACAAATAACACTCTACAAAAACATCTCCACACACCAACAACACAAACAAACAAATACAACCAGACAGGCGTATACAAACTCAAATGTAACACCTGCAACAACTTCTACATAGGACAGACAGGCAGCTTGTTACGAATCCTTCAAATAAGCCTCGTAATGGGACTGATTCTCTGGCACGACCACAGCAATCTTGCTCAGGATAGGGACCAATGGCGGGCTAATGTGAGGGCGGCAATGAACCTCCGGGTTCCTTAAAAGCCAGTAAGTAAGTAAGTAAGTATGTAAGTAAGTAAGTATTTCCATCTTCTCCTTGTATTTACCTCGTTCTTCTTGTGTTCCTTCTGTTCTCCTTGTATCCGCCTTGTACTCCTTGTATTGCCTTTGTTTTCCTCGAGCTCCCTTATTCTTACTCTATTCTATTTTTTCTCCTTGTTTCGTCCGCTGTTCTTAACAAGCATTTCTATGTAAAGATTTGATTCATAGTGAAACCACAGTCTAGTATATACAGTCACGAAGCTCAATACGTAAGAAATATGCATCATTGATAGCTGCTAACCACTAGGATCGCTACTATCGCCTCATCACAGACAATGCGAAATAGTACCTGCACAGTCTATTGTTCCTAGTACCCTCAACAACTCAAGCTTCGTGACTGTACATACAGGGACATCATTTTATTTTTATTAACATTTTTAATATTAACCTGGCTATACCTTTGGATTAATGGTTGGGAACAGAAAACACCTTTGCTACCCCCTTCCACGACTGGAGTTTGATGATACTGGCGTAAAATACAAATAAATCACTTTACTAGGTATAGGAGGGAAGAAAAGTAGTTCATCCATTTACGTAAAGTAGGAAATATCGCAATTTTGAGTTTGATAATTTTCATTAGGTTTTTGTTTAATCAAAATACAGTACCGTATTAACAATAAGTGTTTTTACTCACGAACTGAGTTATCCATTCGGACGTATTCATTATGCAGCACATTAGCGTACAATATAGAGAATGAAGTTAAATTGAAAAATAACCATAATATAGATATTTAAACACATTTTTGAAAATGGTGGCCGTTCATTTCGATACAGGCTTCAGTTCTTTTGTGCCTATTATCGCACTATAGACTATTGCATCTAATTCTAATTACCAGTTTCGTCCTTCGTACTAGTAACTCATGTTGAAATAATTCTGTATCAACTCTATAAAAGAGTAACTTACGTACTGTAAATTCAGTCTTCACTTCTGCCCGACCCGCACAGATAAAATTACTCAGACATGCTATCTACTGTCCGTTCAGGTGGTTATGTCGCAGGATCATAGAAAGGGGGGGAATCCCGTGACAGCTTATTACTTAACGAGGCCCTTTGATTTATATTATTTTAAATAGTTGTATAATATTACGTAGACGTCCAATTCCTAACAGAATTTAATGTTTTAAGAAAAGAGCTAAGAAAGCCCAGCCACTAGCCTTTACAATGGAGCGAACAGAAGCAGGTGGGGGATATCGGGATGCGACGTAGGGAAACGGACAATAGTACCTGTGAGAAAATATGATTCAATATTGGTAGTTTTTGTCACTGGAAAACGCGAACATATTTCTGAAACATTCTATACTGACTAACTCAGTACTGCTTACTATATGCGGCCTTGGTTCTGTGTGGAGGACAGTTGGAACTTCGTTAGTAGAAGGGGTGGGAGTGAAGTACATTAAAAAACTCAGGTACAATAAAGGTTGAAATAAAAATGAAATGATGTCCATGTACTAGACTGTGGTAAACTATACACCAGTGAGTTTTTATCCCCATTCTTCTCCGTGTCCTCCTCTTTTCATAATTGTTCTTTCCTTGTTATCCTTATATTCTCCTTGTATTCATCTTGTTTTTCTTCCATTCCCCTTACATTTTTTGTATTCTTTTTGTACTACTTTTTTCTCCATTCCCCTTGTTCCCCTTGTTTTGCGCACTATTCGTCAAAAACCCCTTGTACATGGAAGTGGAGCGTAGTAAAGCTATTCGTCTGTCGACATCTGACAGCAACCACACGCAGTTTTATGTAAATACTAGCAGTACCCGTGCGCTCCGCTGCACCAGTTAGAAATAAATATAAAGTAATTATATAATTAAATTAGGACATTTGATCCAAGGAACATTCGTGTTTGATAGAAGGATAAATCGTTTATTATGTTACTTAATTTAAATTTAATTAAAAATTAAAATGCGATCATTTTGATCCAGAGACCAGTCATTTGGTCATAAAAATTAGTTTAGGAAATACAGGAAACGAAAATACAGAATAGCCTATCAAGTTTTCTGTGCATAAGAATCTATTTTAATCTTACCTGTCCTCGATTCACTCAGAAGTTACTGTAATAACATTATAGCATTATGTCCATCTAGAGAAACTACACTTTCCAATGGTGAATTAATAATTAATTATACAAATCGGTTAATTTAGCTTCCGATATTACTTCATAAAAACGCAGAAACATTATCTGTAGGCTATCTTTCATAGCTTTCGATTGTTGTTGTCCAAGGCCCCTTATAGACGAAGTCATTTGTTTTTTAATTCATTACACGGCCTTAGATGGCAGTTATTTTAATTTTAAAACTCATTTATCTCATTAAATATCGGTCCTATCAACATTTTTCAAGGAATAAAACTTATCGCAAATTATTTTTAAAGATACGTTTGTTATGTAACTTTTTTACAAAAATTAATAATAAGCGAGATATTTCGATTTATTTAATTCAGGCCTCCTTATAACCCCCCTTTTAAATAATGTATTTTGAATGCCATATAGCCTAAAATGTAAGTTACAACGAACTTAATTTATATTCCAATTTTCATCGAAATCCGTTCAGCCATTATCGCGTGAAAAGGTAACAAACATACAGACAGACAGACATACAAACAAAAATTAAAAAAAAAAACGATTTTCTGTTTCAGGGTGGTTAATTATATACTGTATGTTAGGACCAATTATTTTTGGAAAATCGAAAATTACCAGAAAAATTTCGGCTACAGATTTATTATTAGTATAGATTATTATTATTATTATTATTATTATTATTATTATTGTTACTATTATTTTATATCATCAGCATTATTATTTGAACCCTGTAAAATTTATGTAAACTACTGGACTGTACCCGAGCACGTGCATATGCTCATTTCGGATATCTATCCAAATGTAAATTCAAATGTAAATTGTAAATAAATTTGAATTTGAATTTGAATTTAGAGTTAAAATTAAAAAAGTATTAAAAATATTTATGGTAGTAAATTGTGAAATGGAGCAGATAAATAAGTTTTAAAGTCTTAATAGTTATCACGATTGGTTTAAACATGCACTAAAACCAGACGTAAGTTCAAGTTTGAACCAATAAATTATTGAGATTTGCGATAAATTAAGTAGTTTAGGAACTTATTGTATATTTATTATGTATCACTACTTTTGTAGGTCTATATAGATTTTTTGTTAAATTATTAAGTTTTGTACTTTTGTGAAGTAACATCAATGAATCTATCACTATCACTATTTCGGGATTGAAATGTGTCATAATATTTATTTAATTTGTAATGTTTGAAATAATTGTCAACTCACCTCAACGTCGCGCTTCGTGAACTCTTGCGTGTCGTTCGTTTTATTGATGATCTGAGCCACCCCGATCACCTCTCCCTCGTAGTTGCATATCGGCATAGAGAGGATCAGGTTCGTCTTGTAGCCAGTTCGCTGATCGATCTCACTGTTGAATCTTGGGTCCTGGAACAAGAAAGAAAACCAATTGCTTTAATCCACAGATGAAGGCTCAAAAGCGCAGTACTTGTACGGGGAATTTAAATCTTTAAAAGCCATCGGTGTAGCTCCGTTGGCTAAGGCGCTTACCTGCCGATCCGGAGTTGCGTTCGGACGCGGGTTCAATTCCCGCTTGAGCTGATTACCTGGTTGGGCTTTTCCCGAGGTTTTCCTAAACCGTAAGGCAAATGTCAGGTAATCTATGGCGAATCCTCGGCCTCATCTCGCCAAATACCATCTCGCTATCACAAATCTCATCGATGCTAAGTAACTTCGTAGTTGATACAGCGTCGTAAAATAACAAAATAAAAAAATTAAAAAATCTTTAAAACATTCTGTGAGATAAAGATGATAAATACTTTTCTTCTCACTATATTTTTCACACGGCTAGTCACAATTTATTTTTACTATGTCACCATTCCCAATACAAATACTACACGAATAAATGGAGAAACCTATAAATTTATTTATTTCACGAAAGAGCTGATATCTTCATATCTTCAAATGACTTCATTGTATGTTTCAAGTTTTTCCTAGTGCTGTCTATCGATCAAAATATTGAATCGATTAGCGATTTGAATTTATGATAGGGTTGGAAATAAATCCCGAAAAGAGCAAGTATATGATTATGTCTCGTGACCAGAATATTGTACGAAATGGAATTATAAAAATTGGGGATTTATCCTTCGAAAAGGTGGAAAAACTCAAATACCTTGGAGCAACAGTAACAAATATAAATGACACTCGGGAGGAAATTAAACGCATAATAAATATGGGAAATGCATATTATTAATTGGTTGAGAAGCTTTTGTCATCTTGTGTGCTGTCAAAAAATCTGAAAGTTAGAATTTATAAAACAGTTATATTACCGGTTGTTCTGTATGGTTGTGAAACTTGGACTCTCACTTTGAGAGAGGAACATAGGTTAAAGGTGTTTGAGAATAAGGTTCTTAGGAAAATATTTGGGGCTAAGAGGGATGAAGTTACCGGAGAATGGAGAAAGTTACACAACACAGAACTGCTCGCATTGTATTCTTCATCTGACATAATTAGGAACATTAAATCCAGACGTTTGAGATGGGCAGGGCATGTTGCACGTATGGGCGAATCCAGAAATACACATAAAGTGTTAGTTGGGAGGTCGGAGGGAAAAAGACCATTGGGGAGGCCGAGACGTAGATGGGAGGATAATATTAAAATGGATTTGAGGGAGGTGGGATATGATGATAGAGAATGGATTAATCTTGCTCAGGATAGGGACCAATGGCGGGCTTATGTGAGGGCGGCAATGAACCAACGGGTCCCTTAAAAAGCCAGTAAGTAAGTAAGTAAGTGATTGAATTTAATCGATTAATCGGTAGTGCACGGCATAGTACAGTAGCGCACAGCATAAGTACAGTTGTGCACGGATTAGTACAGTAGCGCACGGCATAAGTATAGTTGTGCACGACTTAGTACAGTAGCGCACGGCATAAGTACAGTTGTGCACGGATTAGTACAGTAGCGCACGGCATAAGTATAGTTGTGCACGGATTAGTACAGTAGCGCACGGCATAAGTATAGATGTGCACGTCTTAGTACAGTAGCGCACGGCATAAGTACAGATGTGCACGGATTAGTACAGTAGCGCACGGCATAAGTATAGTTGTGCACGACTTAGTACAGTAGCGCACGGCATAAGTACAATTGTACACGCCTTAGTACAGTAGCGCACGGCATAAGTACAATTGTACACGCCTTAGTACAGTAGCGCACGGCATAAGTATAGTTGTGCACGACTTAGTACAGTAGCGCACGGCATAAGTATAGTTGTGCACGACTTAGTACAGTAGCGCACGGCATAAGTATAGTTGTGCACGTCTTAGTACAGTAGCGCACGGCATAAGTATAGTTGTGCACGTCTTAGTACAGTAGCGCACGGCATAAGTATAGTTGTGCACGACTTAGTACAGTAGCGCACGGCATAACTACAATTGTACACGGCTTAGTACAGTAGCGCACGGCATAAGTATAGTTGTGCAAGACTTAGTACAGTAGCGCACGGCATAAGTACAATTGTACACGCCTTAGTACAGTAGCGCACGGCATAAGTACAATTGTACACGCCTTAGTACAGTAGCGCACGGCATAAGTATAGTTGTGCACGACTTAGTACAGTAGCGCACGGCATAAGTATAGTTGTGCACGTCTTAGTACAGTAGCGCACGGCATAAGTATAGTTGTGCACGTCTTAGTACAGTAGCGCACGGCATAAGTATAGTTGTGCACGACTTAGTACAGTAGCGCACGGCATAAGTATAGTTGTGCACGACTTAGTACAGTAGCGCACGGCATAAGTATAGTTGTGCACGACTTAGTACAGTAGCGCACGGCATAAGTATAGTTGTGCACGACTTAGTACAGTAGCGCACGGCATAAGTATAGTTGTGCACGACTTAGTACAGTAGCGCACGGCATAAGTATAGTTGTGCACGACTTAGTACAGTAGCGCACGGCATAAGTATAGTTGTGCACGTCTTAGTACAGTAGCGCACGGCATAAGTATAGTTGTGCACGTCTTAGTACAGTAGCGCACGGCATAAGTATAGTTGTGCACGACTTAGTACAGTAGCGCACGGCATAAGTATAGTTGTGCACGTCTTAGTACAGTAGCGCACGGCATAAGTATAGTTGTGCACGTCTTAGTACAGTAGCGCACGGCATAAGTATAGTTGTGCACGACTTAGTACAGTAGCGCACGGCATAACTACAATTGTACACGGCTTAGTACAGTAGCGCACGGCATAAGTATAGTTGTGCAAGACTTAGTACAGTAGCGCACGGCATAAGTACAATTGTACACGCCTTAGTACAGTAGCGCACGGCATAACTACAATTGTACACGGCTTAGTACAGTAGCGCACGGCATAAGTATAATTGTGCAAGACTTAGTACAGTAGCGCACGGCATAAGTACAATTGTACACGCCTTAGTACAGTAGCGCACGGCATAAGTACAATTGTACACGCCTTAGTACAGTAGCGCACGGGATAGTACAGTACCGCACGGTATAGTAAGTACAGTCGTGCACGGTTTGGATCGTAGCGCACGGCATAAGTACAGTTGTGCACAGATTAGTACAATAGCGCACGGCATAGGCCTTTGAAGTTGTAGGTATATTAAAAAACTTAAATGGGAGAAAAATAACATTGAAATACAACATGCTTCTAACATGATATGATACCTTTTAATTGCCCAGCTACATATGTAGTTCCCTCTGCTCTCTTTTTCTGGTGTTGTGAAGCCATTTTAGAGGTACATGTATTATTGGAAACTTTATTTTCAAGTTCCTTTCATTATCAAGTCTTACTTCTTTGAAATATACTTAAACAAACATGTAAAAAGATTAGATAGATTTTACTGAGATTCGAACAAGAAACATCAACCATTTTCATGCTGCCATCTTGCTTCTCGAGCATCGTCTCGTCGTCTCGAACGATCGGATAATTAGAGAACTCCGGGTAATCTTCTGGAACATAGACAGATGTGTATTTTGAAGTTATAAAAATGTTGCTATCTTGTAAAATAAGACCTGCATATACTGTACTTAACTAAAACTGTCCAGCACACTTTCTTCGGCCAAATTATGTGAGTAGATCATTTAACGCAGTCTCATTTAGTAGAGAAATATATGGGTTAGGTACTCATAAGAAAGAAAAAATTGTATACATAACAAAATATTTGCAACACTTGTGCAACTTTTATCGCTTGCGCATAGTTATGGCCGAATTTTGCAATAAAAAAAATAACAACAATATTACAGTAATAACGTCATAGAATTCTGCATTGAGGGCATGTGTGCATAACTAAAATATAATTAATTGGTCTAAGGAGCATCCATAGTAAATAGAACTCTATACTGTGGAGCATCCGTTTTCATCGCAAGAATAATTCGTTTAACATGTTTGTAAATTAGTCTTGAATACGTTGCGCTGCTGGAAACGTTTTTCTTCCTGAGATTTAAGAGTCCTCACAATCAATTAAAAACTTAGGTAGGTGCTTATAGTAGTACATCCGTTATCAACACATGTTTTAAATAATATGATTCAGTACAACACCTTTCTTCAAATGGTATCGTTTGGTGACAAAGCCTTCTTCCAGCTGAGTAACAACCTTCAGTTCTTACAAATATATTCTATTTCAGACGATGTTGAGTCTAACATAATACCAAGCTTAAAAGTAGAATTAATCGAAGAACTCCATAACCTAGTGAATGGTAATAACAGTTACATTCATAGTTCTAAATACAACTTTGAAAGTAGTTCAGGAGCAAACGATTTATAATCTATACTTATAATAAATCTGTAGCCGAAATTTTTCTGGTAATTTTCGATTTTTCAAAAATAATTGGTCCTAGTATAATATAAGTAACCACTCTAAAACCGAAAATCGCTTTTTTGAAATTTTTGTTTGTCTGTCTGTCTGTATGTTTGTTACCTTTTCACGCGATAATGGATGAACGGATTTCGATGAAAATTGGAATATAAATTAAGTTCGTTGTAACTTAGATTTTAGGCTATATGGCATTCAAAATACATTATTTAAAAGGGGGGTTATAAGGGGGCCTGAATTAAATAAATCGAAATATCTCGCTTATTATTGATTTTTGTGAAAAATGTTACACAACAAAAGTTTCTTTAAAAATAATTTCTGATAAGTTTTATTCCTTGAGAAATTTTGATAGGACTGATATTTAATGAGATAAATTAGTTTTAAAATTAAAATAACTGCCATCAAAGGCCGTGTAATGAATTAAAAAACAAATGACTTCGTCTATAAGGGGCCTTGGACAGCAACAATGAAAGATAGCCTACAGAGAATGTTTCTGTTTGTATGAAGTAATATCGGAAGCTAAATTAACCGATTTGTATAATTAATTATTATTTCACCATTGGAAAGTGTAGTTTCTCTAGATTTACATATTGCTATAATGTTATTACAGTAACTTCTGATATAATATAATATAATATAATATAATATAATATAATATAATATAATATAATATAATATAATATAATATGTAATATTATATAATATAATTTAAGTTATTTGAAGGGTTCAGTACCATAGTGGGCCAAGCGCCATTTACTGAATACGTGGAAAACAAGGGTTAAAATTAAGTTATTAGCATAATTCAATGGAAACCTATAACAGGTAAAATAAAATATACACATTAAATCTAAATGATGTCAATCTTCATTAAACTATGGTTGCATGTAATAAAAATTAAGAAACAAGTTGAAGGAATTGTCATTGCACCAAATGAGTGTCTCTGGATCAAAATGATCGCATTTTAATTATTTGGATGCAATTTAAATTAAGTAACGTATTAAACGATTTATCCTTCTATCAAACACGAATGTTCCCTGGATCAAACGTCCTATTTAAATTATGTAATTACTTTATATTTATTTCTAACAGGTGCAGCGGACCGCACGGGTACTGCTACTTGATAATAAATTAATTATTCACTAACAATAACAAAGCTGTATTTGTAAATATAACAGATTTGTCAAAGATACTTCTTTATAACAAGTGCAGCGAAGCGCGCGGGTATGGTTAGTAGTATAGCCTAATATAATTATGTTGTACGTAGCAAGATCGATTATTCAATTGACGGATATTTTATGAGGTTGTCATGACAGATATATATTATTAATTGCTTTTATTTATGTCAGTAGGCCTTGACTGACGAGTATTACAAGGACTGGTGCTCTTAGAGGTGCAGGTCTGGGTTTGGGGTGGCTCACAATCAACAAGTCATGCTAAAAGATGTGTAGCATTATTATAAAACTGGTCTATGTCTCATATAGTGGTCGGGACATAAGTTACCTTCACCAGGACTCCTTGCTGTAAACAGAAAGCTGATTTGATGAACATGTAAGTATAATTGCTGCCGGTTCAGCTACAGCAAAGAATGTTTAAAAAAGCGGATTTTAAAAATACACTGCTCGAAATAATTAGAGGAACACTTGTAATAAATTGAATAAGTTAGTATTTTTTGAAGGTGTGATACTGAAAATTGGACAATATGTAAATTGGAACACTAATTTAATCTAAGGATAGAATTTTTTTTAGAGATCCATGGCCTAAATACAGAGTAATTACTTAAAATAGCAAATATGGAGACATTTTTGATTACGGAAGGCATTGACAACTTCTAATTGGTAAGCTTTCTGACGTTGCTATAGTGACGAATGCTGATTATTGCCTTGTTTACTAAAGCCTCTGAGAAAATGAGGCATTTAAATGAGTTCGAAGTGAATCATGCTCTACTTCTTTTACGATAAGGTCAATCACTGAGACAAGTGGCTAGAGAGCTTGAGGTTTCTCCTTCCGTGGTGTCCAGGATACTCAACAGGCACAGAGAGACAGGTCAGTATTGTAGCAGACCTGGCCAGGTCCGCAAATATAAAACAAGCTCCCAGGACGGCAGATACACGGTCCTTTCTGCTTCTCGACAGCGTAAAAAAACTGCGAGAGATCTGCAGAATGACCTCTACATGGCTTTTGGAATCCGGATTTCGGACCAAACGGTAAGGAACAGATTAAGGAAAGAGAATATTCGTCCAAAAATGCCTGTTGAAAACAGCCTTTGACAAATGATCATCAGGCAGCAATGCTTAACATTTGCTGAAAAACATGCAGATTGGAACCTGAACCGGTGGCAGTCTGTGCTCTTCTCGGACGAATCCAGGTATCGACTTACACGTTGTGATGGTCAATTTAAGGGTGTGGGGACGGCCAAGGGAAAGATTTTCTGTAGAAACTGTACAAGATAAATCAAGAATAGCACAACACTGCTTTGAATCCGGACTCAAAATAAAGTGGGAAAATACTTCAATCCTACAAACTGAGCGTTCTCTGACACAGAGGAAATACAAGGAAGCCGCACATATGAGTTTCTCGGACAATGTCATTAGTCAACCTAGTCTAATTCTTCCGGATATTTGGTTACCTATAGTTGAACAAGACATCAGAAATATTCAATACAAGGGGAAGAATGCTGTCACCAACACCACGTAGACCATCTGGGGTCATCTCCACCATTAGACAACGTAACCTAGTGTTGCAGCTTAGTAGTTAGTAGTAGTGTCTGCTACCGCTAGGTGGCAGGAGTAGTTTTTTTTATCATGTTCTTTGTTACTAGTTTCTTCCTTTTTATCTTTCTTTTATTTTTTATCGCGGTATCATAACATTTGTTCAATTTTTCAGTTCCCCACCCCCTCCTTTTGTATGTCTTCGTCAATTTTTTAGTCACTTCACGCCTATCTTCTTTATTCTGTTTGGTCTAGTGCCAACATACTGCTAATAACTTCGGGTCTTTCTTAATTATAATCTCCACCGAAGCCAGGAATAAACGGCTCATCCTGCCAAAGGTTTTCCCGTGGTTTTTCTAAGGCGCTAAGACAAATGTCGGGATGAGTCCTAAAAGAAATGGGCCACTGCACTCATATCCCCATGAATCTCCCTAATTACTCTAAATTAATTAATAATTACATCTCTCCCCTCTCTTCGCAATTGAGTCACCATAAAGCCAAATGGCTGGTCTCTAAATTGTGACGATTTAACAAGGCTCATGACAACAATCACCTCTTACATAATAGCCAAATTGACTAGTCTCTCATATGAGACAGCTCATCCTGCCTAAGGTATTCCGTGGTTTTCCTAAGGCGTAAGACAAATGTCCGGATGAGCCCTATAATAAATGGGCACGGACCTATATGCCCTTCCCCATATATATATTCCCCTTTTCTTGTAAACGACGGATGCCCTAGTTCAGAACCTATAAATTGTCTATTAAATGTACGAGGTCACTCAATTAGTCGCAATTTGAAAGGACAGGGACCTCTCAAATTGCACATTTAGATTTCACGGCGCTTCTTCCGACGGCCTTCACTTGCTTTGTCATCAGATGACAGTGTCTCGCCATCCTAACGGCAAACACCAGCCATCTCCTCCTCGCCCCGTTCCGTGATCACTTGATCAAATCTCCGTCCCCCTCGCGTATGTGGTACATAAGAGGTTACGTCCAATTTCGGCTTCCCCTTCAAAATTTTCTAGAGCTCCTTCAGTGGAGCAGCGTAACCCGGAGTGAGACTAGTGGCCAACAGGCTTGGAGCTCACATATTTAGTTTTGTACAGCTCCCAACCCCTTGCAAGGACGCGTTTTGCGTACCTTTTAAATTTGTCCTCCCAATTCTCTTTAGATTTTTCGATTTTCGAGGAATCAACGATCAGTCATACAGAATAGCTGTACGTAACGATCTCAACAGTAGGTTTTTTTTTCTCTTCTCTCCTTTCCACCTGAAGACGAAGGGAGAACCACCCTTCGAAACGTTGTGTCTTAATTTTTTTATTGTGGCTACCAGCAATGGAAAAAGTTCATACCCCTCACCTAAATAGAAACTGTACAGGAAATTGATAGATTCGGTAGAGATTCCATAATGGTATGGGCCGGAATTATGTACGGACCTCATATTGTTCCCCAACGACTAAATGCTGTCCGGTATATCGAGGACGTTCTAAAAGAGCATCTAGTACCTGCTGCCATCGGAGTAGACCCTGGTTTTTCTGTTTGTTCAGGATAATGTCAGGGCACATTCTGCTGCTGTCACCAGGGATTATTTAAGGGAGAATTAAATTGAGGTACTGGAGTGGCCAGCGATCAGCCCGGATCTCAACCCTATTGAACATTTGTGGGCTCTTCTGGATACGAAAGTCAGGAACCGACATCAAGCTCCACAATCCCTGCAGGAACTTGGAGATGCTCTAAAGGAGGAATGGGAGAATATCCCCCAAGAGGAAATACAGAATCTCATAGGGAGCATGTCACGAAGGTGCCAAGCTGTCATCGAATGTCGTGGAGGCCATACACGATACTAGACCTTCATGTAAGAAGGCATTCTCTATTCTCCATTCACTAAAAATATTGTATCATTATCCATCTAAATCAAAACAGGCGCTGGTACAGACACTCATTCTACCTCACTTCAATTATTGCGACGTTTTGTTCGGTGATCTCAGGATTGATTCTGCTCAGAAACTACAGCGTGTTCATAACGCGTGCGTCCGCTTCATTTGTAATGTTCGATACTATGATCATATCAAACCTTCTTTCGAGAAGTTATCATGGCTTAGGTTACATGAGAGGAGAAATCTGCACTCACTTTCTCTCTTATATCGAATTATGCACACTTCGTCCCCCTATTATTTATTCGCTCGTTTTCATACTCTCTCTCGCTGTCATAATATTAATACTCGATCACAACGCGATAACACGCTAGAAATTCCACTTCACATATCATCTCTGTATTCCTCATCTTTCACTGTTGCTACCTCTCGTCACTAGAACTCTCTGCCGCCTAAAGTCAAGGGCTGCCGAACATTGAAATCTTCCAAATCCAAGTTAGAAAATTATCTTATGACGAGTTGCCAAACTAACTATTATGACAAGTGTTGTATTGCATGTTTCCACGTATTCACATTTGTTTATATATATATATATATATATATATATATATATATATATATATAATGTGATAAGTTGCCGTGGGACTGAAGCCGGATGGTCTATGGCGAGTCCTTGGCATCAACCCCTTTGATTAGATTACCCCCATTGATTAGATTACCTGGTTGGGGTTTTCCGAGGTTTTCCCCAACCAAAAGGCAAATGCCGGGTAATATTTTGGCGAATCCTTGGACCTCACCTCATCTCACTACATCTCGCGAAAATATTGTAAAAAATTGCACAAAATTGTAAAAATTGTAGAAAAATACTAAATTGTAAAACCATAAAAATTTGTAAAAATTGTAATTATAATATTGTACAATTTTGACTTGTTCCACATCTTAAAGCTTCATTGCTCATGTAAGATCTATGGAATAAAATAAATGAATAAATGAATGAATATATATATTCATATTTTTCCTTACTGTGTGTACCTAAAAATATTGCATTCATTGTATGCTTTTTTGTACTGCAATATTTTATTACTTACTTACTTACTTACTTACTTTCTTACTTACTGGCTTTTAAGGAACCCGGAGGTTCATTGCCGCCCTCACATAAGCCCGCCATTGGTCCCTATCCTGAGCAAGATTAATCCAGTCTCTATCATCATATCTCACCTCCCTCAAATCCATTTTAATATTATCTTCCCATCTACGTCTCGGCCTCCCTAAAGGTCTTTGCTGTGGTCGTGCCAGAGAATCAGTCCCATTCCGAGGCTTATTTGAAGGATTCGTAACAAGCTGTTTTTTACGGTGATGGGTTGTTAGCCCTTCGCCCAACCCCCAAGCTGGAGGACCATCCCTCATCGGCTGTCCGCGACTGCTTATTTAATATATTCGGAGCTACCCTCCATATCTGGAGGCCGTCTCCTCGATCCGCAACCTGAGGACGCGCCTTGCCGTGGTGATAGGGACCCACAATACATGGCACTATTTTATTACTACTATTATTGTTATTATTATTATTATTATTATTACTGTTCTTATTTTCTATCATTATTCTTATTATTATTGTTATTATTATTATCATCAATAATTGTCTTATTTTTTATACTTTGTTTGTCTCATTTATTTTGACCTGCAGTTCACATTTTATTGTGCTTTTTCTTTTCTTTCTGTATGTTATATATTATGTCTGATTTCTACTTACTTGTTGTTTACATATTATTATTATTATTATTATTATTATTATTATTATTATTATTATTATCGTATTCAGTTTTGTGTGTAAAATTGTAGTGTACTTTGTAAGTTTGTAGTGTTTTTTGTATCGCAGTTTTACTCCTGGTTGAGTGTTAGAGAAGGCCTTATGGCCTTAACTCTGCCAGGTGAAATAAATCATTATTATTATTATTATTATTATTATTATTATTATTATTATTATTATTATTATAACGGGTGTTGAAGTTTGATAAGTAAGGACAAGATTCAATTTCTTATATAGTGCAATGTTTTAAAAAGTTGTTTGTTGACATTATTCATTTGTTTTTATTGACATGGAGATAAATGTGGACATAAATAACCATGAATAATATACTTTATTAATTTCATGTCTGTACCTTTATCCGATGAAAAAATATTTAAATAATTCATAGTGTTCCTCTAATTGTTTTGAGCAGTGAATTTCCTCATTTCACATATTTTGTGGCGAAGTTCTGTTAATACTTGGGAAGGTTATTGTCTAAATGCCCTCAGCATTTGTCGCTGATAGTTCCGTACAAATACAGCAACGGTTTTGTAACAACACGAAGCTGTGGGGAAAGTCTTTCTTGCTCGAAATGAATGCTCAAGTCCCTCTCCTCTTTGTAATTTTCTGGTCCCATGAAATCTGCATTCTCTCAGTCGAATTCATAGCGCTGAATTTGCACTTGTATTAGTTTAGTTAATATGTGGAGCTGATAAATATGCACGACCCAGTGAACTCCTCGACAGTTGTTTCTCCCTCTCATATCCATTTACATATTTCATCGCCTGCGCGACAATTAGGTTTCGAATTAAGTCAGGAGAAACCTGCAAAATACCACAACGAAAACATTCAGCCGTGCGGCGATACTCTCGAGGAAACTTCGATTCGATTACAATGCTGGGAATTGGTGCTGGTGAACAACGAAGTTACGTATACGTATCTCAGACTAATTTAGAGAAGTGTTTGAATATTCCATTTCTAAATATGTGGAATAAAGTCATTGCTATAGCTGGCGCCAGCATTTTTGGCGTGTGTCCTAGATATATAGTGCCCAGTTTGTGAGCATGTCGCTAGTGCAGCTGAGAATGGTACCACTTCCTATACACGTCACATCAGCCATTTTTCAAATACCGTTGTCAGACTGACTGCGGTAAATGTAACACACTAGCTCTTAACTTTCCCATTACTTATTTCACACGCCAAAAACGGTAACGCGGACTGTAATTTTTTTGTAATTACATGGGACGACAAGCGTGTTGCCATGATTTCGTAGTCATTGGTCTCATACTGCATCTTACTTAAGGGGTTAGGTACAGCTTACAGCAGTAAAGTTTTGGAAATATTCAACATTTTTTCCTCCATTACTGTACCTTGTACTACAATAAGGAAGATAGTATGTGTAAAACACTGCCCTTCTGCTATATGAAAAAAAAAAACATTTTTACGATTTGAAACAATTATATATATATATATATATATATATATATATATATATTTTCAAATTCAAAATTCACTGTGCAGTGATCAAACGTTTCCGTCATAACTCAAAAAGTATCGAACATTCTGTGATGAAATTTTTTGTGCGTATTTATGCATGTCATATCTACAATATGATGCAAAATAACTGCTCTATCTTTGACAGACTGCCTGATAAAAATAAATTCATTTTAAAAAATGGTCAAATATCAGTATTTTCTTCTAACACAAATGAAAAAAAATTATTAAGAAATGTAGTTGGAAGAGCATGATATTGTAAACATGAGTTTCAGCAATAAAATAAAAGAGAGAGAACATGAAAAAGTTAACAAGTTTATGAGTTATGAGGGAAAAGCTTCATCACTGCACAGTGAACTGCCACCTTATTTAATTAAAAAAAAATAGATATAAATAATTTTTTTAATCGTAAAAATATTTTGTGCGAGATCGTACGTATTTGCTTGGTTTCCGCACAAAACCAATCCGCGGTAAGTCTAAAATTCCACATTCAGTATTCCCAACCTAACACACATAACAATTTCCCTCTTCTTACCACTTAAGTGACATATTGATTTTACTGCTTTAGGCTTTTAACATATTATTTTTAGAGACGTTCAATATAGTAATAATTATAAATTGGAAACTTACCACTGCAATTTGACCTAAATTGCACTGTTAATTATTGTTTTTAAATATTTGCAAAAATTAAGTAAACTCTAAATCATTACATTACCTTACCGTTTGTTTTAAGTTCGCATTTATAGACTGTGGGGAAAAAAAAGACAGACGTATATCACGGCCTGCTGGAGTATAGTAAACACAGAAAACATTTTATAGCAACAATGTTGAAGAAAGATATTTTGGTTTTCCGAAGTTGCCGTCATTAAACAGAAACCAAGATGGAGATTTCATTGCAACTAATTAGAAATTCCTCTTTCAGGTATGTAATAAACTATCTTCGCACAAAATAATGTACAATACACGAGCGGTATATTTTCTTTCAAGTCTCGCTTTTTCAAACTTTTCCTCGAACATGAAAACGTCAACATACCGCTCTTGTAATGCATATTACTATTTTTCGTATAGAAGAACAGTGTTTTACACATACCAATTTTATTACTGTACAATAGACAGTAATGGAGGAAGAAAAATGTTTAATATTTACAAAAATTTTACTGCTGTAAGCTGTGCCTAACCCTTTAACAACTCTTCAAAAGAGATGGGAAAAGTTATTTTCTCGTTAAGATTACAACTGTACCAAAATAACAGTTCCGAAATAAGAGTATCATATATAATTACACAGGCGTAACGTGGCATTTTGGAACATGTACGAATAGCTAGTATGTAACATATCAATGGTACTTTGGACACTACATGATCACATACTTCCTTGTATGCCATGTGATCCAATACGACGTCATAATCAGCTGAGTTGTGAGTTCGTGGAAAATAAATGTTTCCTAATCAAACCGAATTTGTAGATTTTGTTTGTTCGAACGATGAAATTTAATGCCATTTGTAAATTGGCTCCTCTGCTGCGCTCAAGTTAAAAATGGTGTTCAATTTCTAAAAAGAAGAAGAACATATTCCAGCTATAATAAAGAGAGAAAGAATAGCCTATAACATTTGATGATGATGATGATGATGATGATGATGATAATGATGATGATAATGATAATGATAATGATAATGATGGTGATGATGATGATGATGATGATATAGCGTTCCTAAATGTTAAATGCTATCGACCTGGCCCGGGATCGACCCCGCAACCTTCGGCATAGAAGGCCAGCGCTATATCACTGCATACATCATTTCTTTATTCTTCATCTTTCACTGTTGCTACTTCTCGTCACTGGAATTCTCTGCCGCCTGAAGTCAAGGGCTGCCGAAGTTTAATTTCCTTTAAATGTAAATTAGAAAAATATCTTATGATGAGTTGCCAGACCTAACGCGTTGCAAATATTTAATGGAATGTGTTCCATTGTATTTATTTTTATTTTTTTTTTGTTTCTTATTTTTATTACCTAAATCGTGTTTATTTATCACTTAACGCCAATATGTATCCCACTGTGTTGTTTTTTATTATTAATCTATTTTTTGTGTACATTTTATTCAATTGTCGGTTTCTGGTTTAATTATGTAAATCCTACTTAATTGTAATCTAATACTAATATGTATACTAATGTGTTTACTTTTATTTTTACTGTGTACATTTTTTTATTGAATTATCGGCTTCTGGTTTTATGTGATTCGTATTTGATTCTAACAACATTAACATGTATTCCACTATGTTTGTTTTTATTTTATGAGGTAAATTTTATGTAACTACCTCTTTTGATCTCATTATGTATCTAAATTGTATTAGTATGTAATTACTTAATTCCGATCCAGTTTTATGTTCAACTGTGTAAGCAAGTTTTAATCCTGGTTGAGTGTAAGAGAAGGCCTTACAGCTTTAACTCTGCCAGGTTAAATAAAGCCATTATTATTATTATTATTATTATTATTATTATTATTATTATTATTATTATTATTATACCAACTCACCAACCAGGTCGACTAGCGTTTCTATCAGAAGAGGACAGTTAAATGGCAGCTGGTAGCGATGATGATAAATGCAATAGGATGAAGACCATGATAATCGGAAGAAAAGTAAAAAAGGTAAACGCACGAATTTGAAATTATGCAGTACAACAAGTGGACAGATTCAAATACTTGGGGTGTACTATAAGTAATGACACTTACTTTGAGAGAGGAACAGAGGTTAAGAGCGTTCGAAAATAAGGTGCTTAGGAAAATATTTTGGGGCTAAGCGGGATGAAGTTACAGGAGAATGGAGAAAGTTACACAACGCAGAACTGCACACATTGTACTCTTCACCTGACATAATTAGGAACATTAAATCCAGACGTTTGAGATGGGCGGGGCATGTAGTACGTATGGATGAATCCAGAAATTCATATAGAATGTCAGCTGGAAGATCTGAGGGAAAAAGACCTTTGGGGAAGCTGAGACGTAGATGAGAGGATAATATTAAAATTAATTTGAGGGAGGGAATGGATTAATCTTGCGCTGGATAGGGACCTATGGCGGCTTATGTGAGGGCGGCAATGAATCTCTGGGTTCCTTAAAAGCCATTTGTAAGTAAGTAATTACTGTAAGCAGTAACTTGAACTGCTCCCAGGAAGTCGAAAGAGGATACCAATGGCAAAGGAAGCTTTCTATAGGAAAAGGAGCATCTTCTGTGGAACTCTGGAAAAGAAGTAAGGAAGAGACTAATGAAGTGCTTTTTGTGGAATATGGTGTTTTATGAGACAGAAACATGGACATTACGACGAAGTGAAGAGGAACGACCAAAAACATTTCAAATATGGATATAGAGAAGAATGGAGCTTGAGAAATAGAGAGACAGAATAAGGAATGAAGCTGTACTAGAAAGAGTGAGTGAAGGAAGATTGATGTTGAAACTTGCCATCGATGTAGCTCAGTTGGCAGACTCGCTGGGCTGCTGATCCGGAGCTGCGTTCGGGCTTGGGTTGGATCCCCCTTTGGTCTTTGGTTTCTTCCGAGGTTTTCCACAGCCGTGGGACTGAGGCCGGATGGTCTATGACGAGTCTATGACAAGTCCTTAGCATCAACCCCTTTGATTTGATTACCTGGTTGGGTTTTTCGGAGGTTTTCCCCAACCAAATGGCAAATGCCGGGTAATATTTTGGCGAATCCTCGGACCTCACCTCATCTCACTACATCTCGCCAAAATATTGTAAAAAATTGCACAAAATTGTAAAAATCGTAGAAAATTACTAAATTGTAAAACTATAAACATTTGTAAAAATTGTAATTGTAATATTGTAAAATTTTGACTTGTTCCACATCTTAAAGCTTCATTTCTCATGTAAATAAAATAAATAAATGAATGAATGAATGAATGAGTGAGTGAATGAATGAATGAATGAATAAATGAATGAATGAGTGAATGAATGAATGAATGAGTGAGTGAATGAATGAATGAGTGAGTGAGTGAATGAATGAATGAGTGAATGAATGAATGAGTGAATGAATGAATGGAGTGAATGAATGAATGAATGAGTGAATGAATGAGTGAATGAATGAAGGAATGAATGAATGAATGAATGAGTGAATGAATGAATGAATGAGTGAGTGAGTGAATGAATGAGTGAATGAATGAATGAGTGAATGAATGAATGAGTGAGTGAATGAATGAATGAATGAGTGAGTGAGTGAATGAATGAGTGAATGAATGAGTGAGTGAATGAATGAATGAATGAATGAATGAATGAGTGAATGAATGAATGAGTGAATGAATGAATGAATGAATGAATGAATGAGTGAGTGAATGTATGAATGAGTGAATGAATGAATGATTGAGTGAGTGAATGAATGAGTGAATGAATGAAGGAATGAATGAATGAATGAATGAATGAGTGAATGAATGAATGAATGAATGAGTGAGTGAGTGAATGAATGAGTGAATGAATGAATGAATGAGTGAGTGAGTGAATGAATGAATGAGTGAATGAATGAATGAATGAATGAGTGAGTGAGTGAATGAATGAGTGAATGAATGAGTGAGTGAATGAATGAATGAGTGAATGAATGAATGAGTGAGTGAATGAATGAATGAGTGAGTGAATGTATGAATGAGTGAATGAATGAATGATTGAGTGAGTGAATGAATGAGTGAATGAATGAATGAATGAGTGAGTGAGTGAATGAATGAGTGAATGAATGAGTGAATGAATGAGTGAATGAATGAATGAGTGAGTGAATGATTGAATGAATGAGTGAATGAATGAATGAGTGAATGAGTGAATGAATGAATGAATGAATGAAGAGAAAAAAATTGGCAGGGTCACTGGCTATGAAGAAACTGAGTACTGAAAGTACTGGAAGGAATGGTGAACGGGAGAAGAGTTCGTGGCAGAAGTAGGTATCAGATTATAGACGACATTAAGATTTGTGGATCATATGCGGAAACTAAGAGGAAGGCGGAAAATAGGGAAGATTGGAGAATGTTGGGTTTGCAGTGAGAGACCTACCTTTGGGCAGAAAAGTATGAATGAATGAATGAATGAATGAATAAATATCCATGAGCATCAGCAACACTTTCAAACTTCACGCAGACTAATATAGAATAAACACGCTGCAGAACTTCACAACCAACCACTGTGCATAGAACTGTCTGCTTTCGAACTCTCTAATGCAATTTCCCTTCTGTGTATTGCGGGTGGTATTATTTCTGTGATTGTGTAAACGAGATACCAGGATAGTCTAGGCTCATGACATGGACAGCTGCTCGTATACATGATTCGAATTAGATGGGACTTCGCCCACACACACTCCTCATATATAAGCTATACACGAACCTTAGCTGAGTCATAATTAAATTCACACTAGCAATTTTGTCATTCTGTACATACATACAATAGATCGACATTTAAACAAGAAAAAAATTATTCATCTCTCCACCTACACACCCATCCACCCACACGTCCGTTCAGCCAACATCCAATCGCGCAGGAATCAGACGGTCTATATGTAGCTATCAATGTTCCAACCTATAAAGGTACGGTTTGTTTGTGGCAATCATCGGCGGACGCACATCGCCGGCGATTATGAACGCTGGCGATGATCGCCGAGAAGTGGTTTCTTTAGTGACGCACATCGCTGTAGATTCTCATTTGTTTATTCCTTCATCTACTACATATGGTCAAGTAAATTAATGTAGGCCACGGACATAACCTAAAAATTATAATGAATAAATCCAAGATAATGAAGTTGCTATTTATTCTAGAAGAGGGAGATGACGATATCAAAATCTCGCATGCGTATTATAAAAGGAACAAGCTACGGACTAATGAAATATTCAGGAATAGGTTTACAGAATTCTGTTTTAACACATTGATAATGAGACATCTTTATAAAAACGCTACAAAATTTAAGGAATATTTCAGACTCTCACCTGACCAGTTTGATTATGTTTTCAGTTTAATTGAAAATGACAATGTTAAATTACCTACAAATTTTGTCAAGACTCCCGTAACTCCAGTTGAAAGATCGGCAGTAACTCAGGTTATGAACTGATTATTATTATTATTATTATTATTATTATTATTATTATTATTATTATTATTATACTGTATTACATTATATGGTGTATTCTAAACAATAATTAAAAAAAATTGGCTAAACTAGCGCTGAGGTAGTTCCCTTCGTAATCCGCTTATACACTTTACATGTACGAACATGTGATAGGTTAGGTTTGGTTCGATTGGGCTTTTATTATGCCTTGTATATACGATCAACTACATCTCTACAAAAAAAAAACCGCTATATTTCAGAATACCGCGTAAGTACTTAGGTAGGCCTAGTCACAGAAAACTTACAGAAGAGAGAATTTCCCCCTTACCCCACACTGAACGAAATTCTCTGGGGCTCGGGCGTGATAAAAATGTAATATGTAATGTAAGGGTTTATTGTTTAATTTGTTTATTAATTCACAAGCTCATATTAAAAAGAGCATTATGTTGTGACACATATTCAATAATAATTTCGTCTTCAGACCGCGAAAAATTACAAAACGTCTTGATTTGTTTTGCAGCCAAAACGTACAGACGTGGTTAACGTGTACAGATGAGATATTCGATATTACAACATGACCTTGTCTAAATATCGATTATTGAACACAATGCGGCGATGTGCGTCCTGAATTTGCTTCAGAAGCAACCTCCAGCGATCTGCGTCGCGTCCAACGAACTGCGCTGGCGATCTTCGCTGTAAAGAAGCCGTGCCCATTCATTTCAACTGGTAGCAACTCCGCCGACAATCGCTGGCGATGATCGCCGTAAACAAACCGTACCTTAAGAATCTTATTCGCTTTTAATTTGCTATATTATGTTCTTACTTCACTTTCTTAACTTCTTTCAATTTCTTTTCTCTCTTCTCTTTCACTTCTTACTCTATCTTTCCTATCTTAATATTCCATTCGTTACATTTCTTTCTTTCTGCAAAATCCCCTTTCCCTCGACTTCTCTTTCCATTAATTTCCTCTATATTTTGAAGTAAGAATAGAGATGATAGATTTTAGCAACTTGAAATTAAAATTTAGTGCTTAAAAAGAGATAGTACATTTTAACAATTTAAAACTAAAATTTATCAGTTAAATAGAGATTGTATATTTTAGAAACATAACATTAAAATTTAGCTATTAAATAAAGATAGTAGATTTTATGAACTTAAAATTAAAAATTATCGCTTGAATAGAGATGGTAGATTTTAACAACATGAAATTAAAAATTTAGCGCTTAAATGGAGACGGTGGATTTTAGAAATTTGAAATTAAAGTTTAGCGCTTAAATGGAGATGGTAGATTTTAGCAACTTAAAATTAAAATTTAGCGCTTAAAAATAGAATGGTAGATTTTAACAATTTCAAATTAAAATTTTACTGCTTAAAAAGATTTTAACAACTTAAAATTAAAATTTAGCGCTTAAATAGAAATGGTAGATTTTAAGAGCTTAAAATTAAAATTTAGCGATTAACTGAAGATGGTAGATTTTAGCAACATAAAATTAAAATTTAGCGCTTAAATAGAGATGGTAGATTTCAACAGCTTAAAATTAAAATTTAGCTATTATTTTAACATGGTAGATTTTAGCAACTTAAAATTAAAATTTGGCAATTAAATAGACATTGTAGATTTTAGCAACTTAAAACTAACATTTAGGGGTTAAATAGAGATAGAAGATTTTTAGGAACTTAAAATTAAAATTTAGCGCTTAAATAGAGATGGTAGATTTCAACAGCTTAAAATTAAAATTTAGCGATTAACTGAAGATGGTAGATTTTAGCAACTTAAAATTAAAATTTAGTGCTTAAATAGAGATGGTAGATTTCAACAGCTTAAAATTAAAATTTAGCTATTATTTGAAGATGGTAGATTTTACTTACTTACTTACTTACTGGCTTTTAAGGAACCCGGAGGTTCATTGCCACCCTCACATAAGCCCGCCATTGGTCCCTATCCTGAGCAAGATTAATCCAGTCTCTATCATCATATCTCACCTCCCTTAAATCCATTTTAATATTATATTCCATCTACGTCTCGGCCTCCCTAAAGGTCTTTTTCCCTCCGGCCTCCCAACTAACACTCTATATGCAATTCTGGATTCGCCCATATGTGCTACATGCCCTGCCCATCTCAAACGTCTGGATTTAATGTTCGTAATTATGTCAGGTGAAGAATATAATGCGTGCAGTTCTGTGTTGTGTAACTTTCACCATTCTCCTGTAACTTCATTCCTCTTAGCCCCAAATATTTTCCTAAGCACCTTATTCTCAAACACCCTTAACCTATGTTCCTCTCTCAAAGTGAGAGTCCAAGTTTCACAACCATACAAAACAACCGGTAATAAAACTTTTTTATAAATTCTGACTTTCAGATTTTTCGACAGCAGACTGGATGATATAAGCTTCTCAACCGAATAATAACAGGCATTTCCCATATTTATTCTGTGTTTAATTTCCTCCCGAATATCATTTATATTTGTTACTGTTGCTCCCAGATATTTGAACTTCTCCAACTCTTCAAAAGATAAATCTCCAATTTTTATATTTCCATTTCGTACAATATTCTCGTCACGAGACATAATCATATACTTTGTCTTTTCGGGATTTACTTCCAAACCTATTTCTTTACCTGCTTCCAGTAAAATTCTCGTGTTTTCCCTAATCATTTGTGGATTTTCTCCTAACAAATTCACGTCATCCGCATAGACAAGCAGCTGATGTAACCCGTTCAATTCCAAACCCTCTCTGTTATCCTGGACTTTCCTAATGGCATACTCTAAAGCAAAGTTCAAAAATTAAAGGTGATAGTGCATCTCCTTGCTTTAGCCCACAGTGAATTGGAAACGCATCTGACAGAAACTGACCTATACGAACTCTTGTAGATATTATCAACTTGAAATTAAAATTTAGTGCTTAAAAAGAGATAGTACATTTTAACAATTTAGAACTAAAATTTAGCAGTTAAATAGATATTGTAAATTTTAGAAACATAAAATTAAAATTTAGCAATTAAATAAAGATAGTAGATTTTAGGAACTTAAAATTAAAAATTATCGCTTAAATAGAGATGGTAGATTCTAACAACATGAAATTAAAAATTTAGCGCTTAAATGAAGACGGTGGATTTTAGAAATTTGAAATTAAAGTTTAGCGCTTAAATGGAGATGGTAGATTTTAGCAACTTAAAATTAAAATTTAGCGCTTAAAAATAGAATAGTAGATTTTAACAATTTCAAATTAAAATTTTACTGCTTAAAAAGATTTTAACAACTTAAAATTAAAATTTATCGCTTAAATAGAAATGGTAGATTTTAACAGCTTAAAATTAAAATTTAGCGATTAACTGAACATGGTAGATTTTAGCAACTTAAAATTAAAATTTAGCGCTTAAGTAGAGATGGTAGATTTCAACAGCTTAAAATTAAAATTTAGCTATTATTTGAAGATGGTAGATTTTAGCAACTTAAAATTAAAATTTGGCAATTAAATAGACATTGTAGATTTTAGGAACTTAAAACTAAAATTTAGGGCTTAAATAGAGATAGAAGATTTTTAGGAACTTAAAATTAAAATTTAGCGCTTAAATAGAGATGGTAGATTTCAACAGCTTAAAATTAAAATTTAGCAATTAATTGAAGGTGGTAGATTTTAGCAACTTAAAATTAAAATTTAGCAATTAAATAGACATTGTAGATTTTAGCAACTTAAAACTAAAATTTAGGGCTTAAATAGAGATAGCAGATTTTTAGGAACTTAAAATTAAAATTTAGCGCTTAAATAGAGATGCTAGATTTTAACAACTTAAAATTAAAATTTAGCTCTTAAATGGAGATGCTAGATTTTAACAACTTAAAATTAAAATTTAGCGCTTAACTGAAGATAGTAGATTTTAGCAACTTAGAATTAAAATCTAGCGCTTAAATAGAGATGGTAGATTTTAGCAATTTAAAATTAAAACTTAGCGCTTAAATGGAGATGGTAGATTTTAGCAACTAAAATAAAAAAAATTAGCTCTTTAGAAATCACAATTTGCCTTTTATGACACTTTTAGTGTTAAAATTTAGCATCCTTAGTGCTTTAGGATAGAATATTTCTTTATGGCATATTTGGTGATAGAAATTAAATGTCATGAGTGTGTTGAACATTTGCGTGTTCTAGATATTTAAGTTAATATATTTTTTAACTAATAAGTACATAGAAAAACATATAAAATTAAAGTGAAATTGTGAACCTTAAGAAACGCGCCAAAAGGTACGTTGTGATTTTATCCCGTACCATCTTATTACTCAATCACTCGCTACCACACAGAACTGTGAGTGAGCACTGGACCTAAAGAGATTGCAAAGGCAGCCAATGTTCTTCCACCAGAACCAAACAGATTAGTTGAAAACTACCAACTTTATAGGTTATATGACGTGCAGACCTGTATTTGAACACTAATAAAATCTTTAAAGGATTTGTAGAACGAAAATTCGACTTCGGTTGTCATGGAAACACATTAACTTATATCCAATAAAATGCACAGTCTGCTACACATATAAAAGTAGAGCTGTGAGAAAATGACAATATGTTTTCAGCTATGTTCCTTTCTTTTTTCTGTCTGACATTTAAATTCCTATCTTTTCTTTTATCTAACTACCTTACTCTTTTCGCTTCTTTCAGCTTCCTTTCCTTTACAGAACGATTCTGTTTAGCACTGTTTGCATAACATATATTTCTCATTCTTGCTCCAGGCCCTATTGCAGTGATATATATTCAAAATTTCCAAGAAAGATTAAAAAAAAGTTACAGCATAGAACTCAGCCATGTGTTCGTTTCTTAAACCCTCTGTCAATTCATCTCTCTCGTAGATCGACATAAAATCATGTTCCGAATATGTATGATAAGAACTTTCTTGTGTTAAATATTAACGTACCTTGTTAACAAATTTCGACCTATTTTCGGTCATCTTCGGAACTGGTCGTTGTTGGTCTTGGTACCTCTTGTTTCCTGTGTGGGTGCGTTCGTAGTATACAGTCAAAGAGTGTATGTGTTTTGAAATTGAGTTGTGAGTTGAGAATATCGCTGGGGTGTGTTTTCGTGTGTCTGTATATTTCATATTGTTCTAGTGTGTTGAGTTTCTGGCTTTTTGGTTGGATGTGCAGTATTTCCATGTCTGTGTTGATGTCTCTGTAGGTGTGGTTGGCATTTGTGATGTGTTCTGCATATGTGGAGGTGTTTTGTAATATGTTATGACCGTGATGTGTTCTTTGTAACGCGTTTGAAATGATCTGCCTGTCTGTCCTATGTAGAAGTTGTTGCAGGTGTTACATTTGAGTTTGTATACGCCTGTATGGTTATATTTGTTTGTTTGTGTTGTTTGTGTGTTGAGATGTTTTTGTAGAGTGTTATGTGTTCTGTATGCGATGTTTAATTTAATTTCTTGACATAATATACAACTTAATACGTAAGACAAAACAAAACCACAAAAAAACAGAAGAATACAACTAAAACACAAGTACACAAAAAATACATGACACTAACATACGAAAACAAAAACACATAAAACTGCAACCTCATTCGAGAAATTTAACTACAACATCGCATACAGAACAAATAACACTCTACAAAAACATCTCAACACACAAACAACACAAACAAATATAACCACACAGGCGTATACAAACTCAAATGTAACACCTGCAACAACTTCTACATAGGACAGACAGGCAGATCAAACACGTTACAAAGAACACATCACAGCCATAACAAAATTACAAAACACTTCCACATATGCAGAACACACCACAAATGCCAACCACACCTACAGAGACATCACCACAGACATGGAAATACTGCACATCCAACCAAAAAGCCAGAAACTCAACACACTAGAACAATATGAAATATACAGACACACGAAAACACACCCCAACGATATTCTCAACACACAACTCAATTTTAAACATATACACTCTTTGACTCTACACTACGAACGCACCCACACAGGAAACAAGAGGCGCCAAGACCAACAACAACCAGTTCCGAAGATGACCGAAAATAGGTCGAAACATGTTAACAAGGTACCTTAATATTTAACACAAGAAAGTTCTTATCATACATATTCCGAAGTGATACAGTGTTAAAAGTTGTGTGATCAAGATGTATAAAATCATGACCAGAAATTAGAGCAAAGTTTCGAAAATTAAAGACGTGATCAAATGATAAATTCTCTTATATATTTCACGTGACACCGCAATGTGGGAAAGAAACTGAGCATTGAAATGTGTTGCAAGCGTTTTAATTAATTAAAGCCACAATTAATTTGAATGTCGTGTAATGTAGAACTTCCTACTGCGTCACCCTTTCGCCCCCCTCTCAGCCGACAGCACTCACTGAAGACAGTTCGCACCACGGTGTACACTGGCATAATTATATTTGCTCTCGACATTAGTTCAATATTAATGTTTGCAGTATTCAATTTTATTTTCCTCGTTTGTTGAGACTAGGCAGGCGACATGTGGCAGACTTGTGATGAAGTTCTCGAGTTGCAAATTGAAACGCTGTCTGCAGAAAACCAACCCCTGTGAAGAATGAATATTTTGAGCTGATCGTTGAGACTTCGAAACAATTTATTTTATTTTATTTTATTTTTTTCTCAGATCGAGAACATTACTCGACGGCTATTTCGTTTTCAAAATGGGTTTTAGAATCCGGAGTTTTGTTTCAGGATCATTATTCACATTTTCAAAGATTTAATTTCTTACTACACATGCACGCACGCACACACACAGGATGATTCACGAGGATTTGCCGTCCCTTTCGGAACTTATTTCCGAAGACATTCTGAGCAAAAATTGTCATATTTAAACATTTGTCCTAATCTCAATATTTTCAGAATTACATTTATTTCAAGTTGTTTGTAAAATACCATTATTCTTGAGTTTTAAGGGTAAAATAATATTACAGATAGAGAATGAACTATTCAGAAGTATCATTTCTTTAATTATCTGGTATTCTGGAGCTAAAAATGCGTTGTGAATTCCATAGTTGCTTCGTACAGTTTTTTTAACTATAAAATTACAATTTCTTACGCATTTATCACAACAATTTAATTGTTAGAAATCTGTAGTGGTTGGGAAAAGTGACATAAGTCAGTTTCCACATACCTTTTTTGATAATTTATTGACAACTCACATTGATTTATGTCGATTTGATTTTTTTCTCTATGAATTATTGTAATGGAAGGAATACTTAGGGGAGAGTCGGGTAGTATCGGACATCGGGTAGTATCGGACAGTGAGTTTCTTTCATCTACCACACGATGATAGTACCTGATTGACATGGTTACGTTTCTGTGATGTCGCATAGAGAAACGTAACCATGTCATTCAGGTACTACCATATGGTGGTAGATGAAAGAAACGCACTGTCCGATACTACCCGATGTCCGATACTACCCGACTCTCCCCTATGTATTTTTTTCAAAGCGAGCAGATGTTCCGTAAGTTGTCAATAAATTATCAAAAAAGGTTTGTGGAAACTGACTTGTGTCAATTTTCCCGAGCACTGCAGAAATCAATCCCACTCTTGTAAATTCTTTAAGACTGTACATTAGGATGCATAATTAAAAGACCTTCTAGGGGGAGTACTTCCGCCTCGGACCGTTAACGGAGTCTTGCGGGAGTTGCCGAAGCAGAAGTGGTACATGGACTCTGTTGGCTGTAGGGACCAGTCTTTAGGGGGGGGGGGGGTCAACTGGTTAGGTCGGTGCGCGTAGAGGATCGGTGGGCACGCAACTCATCCCATATCGGGGGGGTGCACAAAAGACCTCAGGTCGTAGTGCGTGGGATGTTCCCTCCCTCCTAACAAGAAAAAAAAAACTGTAAAGAATCAAGTTCCTAAAGTCGTATGATTTGTAATAATTTTTGTGACAAGTGCGTAAGAATGATGTAATTTTTAGTTAAAAATTGAAAAACGAAATCTGTACAAAGCAATTAACAACACTTTTTTGTTTCAGAATACTAGCCAATTAAATAAATGACACTTATGAATAGTTCATTCTCTATTTGTACTATTTTTTTTACCCGTGAAGCTAAAGAAAAAAATATATTTTACTAACAATTTCAAATTAATGTAACTTTGAAAATTTTGCGATTAGGACAAATGTTTATATGACATTTTTTGCTCAGAATGTCTTCGGGAATTAGCTCCGTAAGGGATGGTAAATCCTCGTTTACCCTGTAGCCTATATGCACACACAGGATGGAAGTGAAATAGCCTTGCAGATTTCCAGAACGAATAGCTCATGTTGTGTGCAACAAAAAAACTATATCATATTGGTGGAAAGTTCATAAATTTTCAAGAAAAAAAAAAGTTTTTTTTTTTCCCCAATGTTTAACAACTTCTTATTCGGTAACTATAGCGACTAGGATCGTGATTTTTGTCCATATCGATAGGAGATCTAATAAAGAATAATTTATCCCTCTGGCGTATTTCAATAGTGTGAACGGTTTTCGTGCAAATTTAGTTTTAAAAAACCTCTAAATTCAAGCCACTGCACGAAGCAAGCGAGTGTTGTCTTGGCAGATATCAGCTTACGTACGGAGTTTCATCAAGTTCGTTGACCTCTTACATCTATATGAGTAGAGTGCATTAGCGATGATGTTGTCGGACTGAAAATACTTCAAACTTGATTTTCTAATTAACCGTGCATTTAATCACAAAAAGTAATGTAGGTTTTCTATTTAATTTCCAACATGCTCAGTCAATTTAATAGAGAAGTGTATTATGAAAAAAATTATAGAAAGAATTTTGGTTTTGTGCTTTCAATTTGCAGTAATTTGATCCGAAGAAATGTAACATTTTAAAAGTCAGTAATTTCAACGATACTTTGGTTTTTCACAGCATAATAAAGCTTTAAAATGCAGGATTCTCGAAACTTTCAATTTCGAGTTGTTTTCCTTTTGAAATGGGCCATCGGTTTTCTGAAGCTCCATTGAAAATCCTACTTTTATCAAGTGGCCCTAGTGATATAAATACCCACTCTATTATATTTCACATACATCACCTAAACAAATTCATTCTTGGATACTAAAAATATGAATTAACTCCGACTAATAAATTTGAATAAATTGATGTAGGCCAATCATATCAATTGATGTCCATAGGAGCAAGCGCGCGCTTTAGAGCTCAGGAGAGCCTGAGCGCTTTACAGCGGAAAGGAAAGAGACAGAAGATAGAGGTAGTATATGCCGCTTGGTCGAGCTATATTCAGGGATGGCCAGCACTGATTCAATAGATAAAGGGAAGAGAACATATTAAAACTGTATCCATGTTAATTTTTAGATTCGTCTGAGAAGTAAAAGTTCATTATAAGAATGTAAGTTTTAATTTTAATGCTCATTTTTCGCAAGTTTGATTTTTATTCAAAAGAAATATTTTCTCAACTTTTTTTTATAGAAAAGTGAAATTTTCAGATATAGGCCTATTTATTTACTAGCCTTACAGAATGTTTTCGTAAATGTAATATACAGTAGATACGCATTACTGAAGATATTTTATTGAAAATTTTGAAAATATTCGCATGGAAATTGTTTGTAAGGAAATGAATTAACAAAGCAACTACTGTTACATCGTAAGCAAAAGATACGTGCCCATGTGTTGTAAAAATGTCAGCTCTGTAGTTTCAGCACATTTCAATAAAATAATTTAATATTCTGGTGATAGGAAGTTGCTCACAAAATATGACCTTAAAAGCATAATTCAATAAGAGTTTTGTTATGGAATATTAGTTACACTTAAATCATATACAGCACCTAGGTAACTTTGCTTTGTACTGTAATATTGTTTTGATTAGTTTATTGATTAGTTTTATAATGCTAAAGGTACCATCAATATCAATTCCAACTTATCATGTCAATAATCTCTTTTTTTGGGATATGACTTTCTTTATGAATGATGTGTTTCATACATTTACTACAGTATAGTTGTACTACTAAAGAATTTATGTGAATATTCCTTCTTAACTCTTTATTATGTTATTAACGTTTAAAACATAACTGCAATATTAAGAAATTGGTATTACCGTAGTACTTTTGTTTTACAGACAATATAGATATTATTAAACAGAAAGAAACCATATGAAAATAACGACATAAAATTTCACCTTTCGTTTGAAGTTTGTGCACCACTGTTTTCTTAATCCAACAGGCTGCTTATTCACATACACAACCCTTCCTCTTTCCATACTTAGCGCTTGATGCCCGCGAACGAAGTCAAGGTCAGAAAAATGCGCTTGCTTTGACATCACTGTTGTAGGCTAAAAGCATGGGTCAGATGGTAAAGAATTGGCCTCTTACTCTAAAACTGCTCTCGGACTTGGGTTCGAATCCTGCCTAGCAAATTACCTGGCTGAGTTTTTTCGAAGTTTTCCTCTATTACAAAACGAATGTCAGATAATTTCATGGCCAATACTCGAACTCATGTTATAAAATACCATTTCGCTATCAGCGTTACAATCAGTTCCATCGACAAGCACTATGAGGCTTGAGGATGAGGTGCGTTCGTAACGAAAAATTCGTAGTTTAAATTACACATTACCTCTGGAACAAAAATTGAACCTGTGGTTACAATGATTTAGCAAATGAGAGCAACGCACTGCTGCCGACTTGGTATTGTACTGCTTATGTTGTACCAGTAGAACAATGTTTGTTACGGCTTACATCGACGCGGATGAATGAACTGGAAGAGATAGAATGCTGCATTTTATATCTCTGTACCAGTTCGTTCAGTGTGGCGGACAAATTGTATTATAGGCTCGTATTTGAATTTTATCGGCATTTTGGCATACAAGTACACAAATATGCAATTCATTTTATTATAACTTTCATATAGTCACATGGGAAAAAAATATGCGAGCACTGCTGTCAATATCATCGATAATTACGGGTACACTGTACCCATATAATTAATGTAAACTAATTGATATATCTTTTATTTATTTGTAATTTTATTAGCTTATGTATTATACATGTATCTCCTTCGTTTCTCGTTTTTTTTTTTCCGAATTATACCTAACTATTATGTGTGTATACTGACTCCAATTGGAAATTTCCGTTGGAGCACAATTAATTAATTAATTAAGAAATAAAAAGATAAAAGGTAAAGGTATCCCCGTAACATGCCATGAAGGCACTTGGGGGGCATGGAGGTAGAGCCCCATGCTTTCCATGACCTCGGCACTAGAATGAGGTGGTGTAATTAAGAAATAAATAAATAAATAAATAAATAAATAAATAAATAAATAAATAAATAAATAAATAAATAAATAAATAAATAAATAAAACTTTCATTTTCACATCAAAAACCTGTAATAGTAATTTGCGTTACAAGAGCGGTATGTTGAGGTTTCGATGTTCGAGGAAAAGTTTGAAAAATCGAAACGTAGTTGAGCTTTTTTAATTTCCGAGAATTGAAAGAAAACATCACTCGTGTATCGTGCATTATTTTGTGCGAAGATCGTTTATTATATACCTGAAAGAGGAATTTCTAATTAGTTGCAATGAAATCTCCATCTTGGTTTCTGTTCAATGACGGCAATTTTGGAAAACAAAAATATCTATTCTCAACATTGTTGCTTTAAAATATTTTCTGTGTTTACTATACTCCAGCAAGCCGTGATATACGTCTGTCTTTTTTTCCCCCAGTCTATGATGAGTCTGGAATCTTGTTGATTTTTTCACGGCTTCCTTAATGTTACTTGCATCACGAATGCAGTAACTTTAGTGGAGTTGTAGACTTTACTTAATTTTTTCAAATATTTAAAAACAATAATTAACAGTGCAGGTGAAATTGCAGTGGTAAGTTTCCAATTTATAATTATTACTATTATTGAACATCTCTAAAAATAATATGTTAAAAGCCTAAAGCAGTAAAATGAATGTCGCGCTTAAGCGGTAAGAAGAGGGAAATTGTTATGTGTGTTAGGTTGGGAATACTGAATGTGGAATTTTAGACTTTCCGCGGATTGGTTTTGTGCGGAAACCAAGCAAATACGCACAATCTCGCACAAATAATATTACTGTTGTTTATCCATCTGTATGTGTTTATTTTATTTTATTTTATTGGGTTATTTTACGACGCTGTATCAACATCTCAGGTTATTTAGCGTGTGAATGAAATGAAGGTGATAATGCCGGTGAAATGAGTCCTGGGTCCAGCACCGAAAGTTACCCAGCATTTGCTCGTATTTGTTTGAGGGAAAACCCCGGAAAAACCTCAACCAGGCAACTTGCTTCGATCGGGTATCGAACCCGGACCACCTGGTTTCGCGGCCAGATGCACTAACCGTTACTCCACAGGTGTGGCCCATCTGTATGTGAGTAATGCCAAATTTGTATTAGCTTTTAAAGATTAGGCCTACGCATGCATTGTGCACGCATCTGTTTAGCGTACACAGCAAAGCAGAACAATTAAATAACATTATTTTTGTAAATATATTACAACTCCCCCAAGAATTATAATAAACTGTTCCAAGTAGATCATGTACACAGGGTGTAAGGGGTATAAGTGCCATTATTTTAACTGATGATTATTCATGTCCTAAGGAAGGAAAAATGTCCTCAAATTTTTTTTTTCTAATTACAATATTTAACTAATTAATTATTAAAATTTAAAATATTAGACGTTTTGCACGTAGCTGGATAGGGAGGAGAGGGTTTTCAAGTACACGGTACAGCTCAAGCGGGTACACACATACCGGTACAGATGCTCTGTTCTAATGCAGGAGCGGACCATGACAATACTGTTGTTTACATAAAACGAGCAGCAAATACAAACATTCATCTCATTAATAGAACATTATGGTAAATTCACATTTTTATGTAACTATATTGCTCCACTTTTAATTGTACGAGTAAAAGATAAACAATAATAGTTTTCTGCACAAAATCACACCAACGTTTTTTTAAATGCAACATTTTAATCTCTTCCGCTTCCACAAACCAATACCGTTTTTAAAGAAATTTCTGTTTGTGTGATTTTTGAAACGAGGTAAGAGATTTCTAGTTTGTACTAATCGTTGACAAACCGCTACAAAACTTCGCCGATTAGGTAAACTTCATTGTGGAAAACGTTGACGGTACATCCTTCTTGCCTCACTTGAATTACGACGACTTTCTCCATAAATGTGAATAACATTGTAAGTTGTTTATCGAATACCCTGTACTGAACTGTCATCCGCTCGGCAGTAGAGCTATGGACAGGGAGCTTGAACTCAGCTGACTCGTACCTACGTCTGTGCAGAGTACTGCCTGCTGAACGTTGCCACGTCTGTCACGCCAAAATATTAACAAATTTAAGCATGCATTATCATTTAATTTCACGAAAACGCAATAGAATACATAAATATTTCTTTAAACTAATATTAACTTCTTGCTATATGTACCTACTGATGTAATTGTTTTCGTAATTTTACTAACGATATAAGCAAGATAACGCAAATAAAATAACAAAATTTGAATAATTTCAAGGGAAAAATTGTTCCGGGGCCGGGTATCGATCCCGGGACCTCTGGTTGAACGTACCAGCGCTCTACCACTGAGCTACCCGGGAACTCCACCCGACACCGTCTCAATTCTTCCCTTTATATCCACACAACTCGCGTGGGCTGACGAAACGCCAGAGACCCACAACGAGTGCACACAATCTCTGTTGTATGGACATTTTTTGATCCTGTAGACCGTCCCCGACGACTGTGAAATGGACGGCACTTATACCTCTTACACCCTGTATACATGGACTGCGATTGTGCATAGAAATAGATCTCTTCTCATTGTTCAGTCCATCGTTTATGGCATAAGTGTTTCCTTAGCAATCAAAATTCAATGACGTTAATGTAGGAAATCGTTTCACCAAATCTTTTCCTATTCGAATAGTTACACGTTACACGTGAGAATTACTTCCAAGTTACAATTTTTCTGAAACAATCAGGAGATGAAAACTACTTTCTCAAAATGTACCTTGGACGATGATGAACACAGAATTGACTAAAGTGTTAAATAAGTTTACAGGATTTGAAGCCATCTACTTCGGAAAATAAAATACCAATATGTCGTCTCCAACCACTTATTTTAGACAGTAAGGTGAACAGAAGTCTTTTTCTATATTCGCAGTGTATAAATTAAAGAATTGATTTTATTTTATTACTGCAAACATAAATTAACAAAGCTCTAAATTATGTCAGAAACTTCTACGTGTGCCGGTGGTCAAACTCCCCGCAGCTATGAACGTCGTCGCCCGGTTTCACGTCCTGTTCAACTCATTCTCAGTCTACGCGGTCGAGTTAAAACTGTTAAAAAACTTTTATAGCAATTTTATAGCAATTCATTTCAGCTGGAAGACCTGCTGTGTGTAGTTCATAGTGTAAACACAGCAGTTCGCTATAATGTTTGTTTCAGCGTATTAAGGTGAAATGAAATGTAAATGAGATGGTGTAATTTTAGAATACTTTTTATAACATCCCCACGAAGTGACATTTAGAAAGAGAAGTTTAAACTCTGTTCGCTCTATGGGAAAATTGCCGCCTTGTAAGAGCAGCACATTTAATTATTACAGTAGTCAATTAGAGCCACCAACTCACTGGAAAAATTGAAAGCAGATGAATAACGCTAAAGGAAGTTCAGTACTTGTTTGGTACAGTAGAATAATTGCAACTCTATATCTCTTATTTGATAGCGGAGTTTATCACCCTACAGATAATAATAATAATAATAATAATAATAATAATAATAATAATAATAATAATAATAATAATAATAATTAGGGCTAGGATTTTGATGAAACTGCATCTTTTTTCTAGTGAGTCAGAAACATTGCTGCTTTAGTATTTATATGTTATGTGATAAACTGAGTGTTTTAAGACATATCTGTTAGGGAATTTTTTTGCATCTTTTGCCTGTTTCAACTCATAAGAGCATATTTTGTTTTATTCGGTAATTTTTAAGGCATTTTCATTTAATTTTGGCCATAAATCCCCATTATTAGGTAATGTAAAATAATATTTATATCCTTCGATTTTTTCTCTACATAGTTTGTCCATTAATACCCATTATTTGTTATAATATTTTAATCGTTTTTCTATACAAATACTGCCATTTTAACGTAGTACACCCCATGTAATGGGTCAGTCCTACCACCCCTTCAATATAGACTCCTCTATACCTGCTAGTTCCGGTTAAGAGTGGCCTTGTGATGGACTACATGGAAACTACTTCAGGTAAAATAATTAATTAAAGCGTACTACTTAGAAAAAGTATGTAAAATTTAATTTAATTACTAATGTAAATATTAAGTAGAACAAAACCTCTTTTCCTACTAAGCATTTTTAAAAGATTTTTAGGTCATAAATGCATTGTTTTTAGGACATTTTTTCATGATTTATGGGTCACCAAAATCCTAGCCCTAATAATAATAATAATAATAATAATAATAATAATAATAATAATAATAATAATTTATTTATTTATTTATTTCGAATATTAATGTGCAAAACAACAGCACAAAGCCAATTACAGTTTAGCACAAAATAAAAAACAAAACAAAACTGAACAAATGATTATGAGAATGAATGACAGAAATGGCAGTGAGATGAAATGCAATCAATATAATGGTCAACGTTAATCATTCACCAAATGCAACAAAATAAATGACAATATCTAACAAATAATAAAAGATATTAAATAACAAGTAAGGATATATCATGCATAAGTAAAATCAAATCAGATCTTGCAAATTAGCACTTTTAATACACCTGGATACTGGAGAAAAGGATTTAAATAATTTAGTGAAGAAAATTCTTTGACCACGAAAATCTTTCACGGGAATTCTAAGATGATGATGATGATAATAATAATAATAATAATAATAATAATAATAATAATAATAATAATAACAATAATAATAATGATCTATTTCTAGAATAAAGGTACTTATTGTTTTTTTATATAATAATTACTCTAGCACACCCAGAAAGAACACATAGGTACTCGTGCTCAGGGGCATTCCACATAATTTTAAGACATGTTATTGTTGTTGATGTTTAGTTAACTGTCCGAAGACAGGTCTGAACCCCACAAGTGACACCAACAAGGCACCTTGGGGTAGGGTGGCCAGTTCCTTTTCCCCTTCATTGCATACATGGCCGATTAGCTATATATCAGACTTCAGATGTATGCAAACAATTCTTCTGCCTCTGACATGTCGTCAAGTGAGATGTACTGTCTCAATCAGAGGCAGACATTTAATTAAAGAGAATAATAAGTTAGAATAAGAAGAAAAACACAAGTATCACAATAAAATTGGAACTTTAAATTTTCCCTCTAAACAATAATTTTTAAATTATTTATTAAAATAAGTAGCATCAGCAAATTGTATGTTTCGGAATTTGGCTATTATCATGTTATAAAGCCTTGGATCGAAGTTGCTACTGTGATTATAAGATACAGTTGTGGTACATTTAGGTTCTGTCAAGCATATGTTATATGATCTTTTACTTACTTACTTACAAATGACTTTTAAGGAACCCGAAGATTCATTGCCGCCCTCACATAAGCCCGCCATCGATCCCTATCCTGTGCAAGATTAATCCACTCTCTATCATCACATCCCATCTCCCTCAAATCCATTTTAATATTATCCTCCCATTTACGTCTTGGCCTCCCTAAAGGTCTCTTTCCCTCCGGCCTCCCAACTAACACTCTATATGCATTTCTGGATTCGCCCATACGTCCTACATGCCCTGCCCATCTCAAACGTCTTGATTTAATGTTCCTGCTTTTTTAGTTTTATATTTATGGGAATACAAAATTAAATATATTTCGGTTTTTATGTACGAAATTGAATAACATATTGTTATAAATTTGATAAATATCAGATACATTAAATTCAGAATGAAACAGTTCTGAGAGATAAGCAGGAGGCTCATTGAGACATAGGCTATTTTTATTATTCTTTTCTGTAGCAGAGTTATTGGCATGAGGGAGGTACTACAAGCACTACCCCATCCTATAATGCCTTATTGTAATACAGATTGTACTATTGTGAGATAAATCAGTCGTGAAGTATGGACAGTCAAGTAATTTCGTGGGATAATAGTGAATAATTTTTTCTTAATCTACTGCAAAGAGGAATACTTTTATATCAACGTAAGTGATGTTATATTATTATTCCGAGGTACTTAATTTGAGGAGATTCATTTAGAATAGGACGGTTGCAACTATTTGAAGAACAATTGGAAGTATGAATTTTTAAATACAAGAGAGAATCAGGAGATTTCACTGTCAGGAGATGTTAAAGAAAATTATACAACCTTAGTTATAGAATGATTTGAGACAAGTAGGTTGGAATTAAATGAATTTTTAAACAATGTAAATGACATAATATTTTCAACTAGTGACTTGTGCAGCAAATGCTGCTAAGTTCATTAGAAGTTCAAATTAAATTTTTTTCAAATTTATTTCCAATGAAGAATATCAGACATTTTGGAAGTTAGTTGCTTCCATAATAATAAAACATAGGCCTACACCTCTGAATGGTTTTCTTCATGCTAAATACTTTTTATTTAAGCTATACATCTTCAGTTCTTGAGTTACAATGCGAAAACGCAAGTAACAATGTTAGAACGATCAGTCGGTTTTACATGTGGGAGTGAAGCAATAGCTATTTCAGGTTATTGTGGATTGTAGGTTAGAGTTATGAAAATATCCCCTCGTGCCCTCGTGCCCTCGGGACCTCCGGGCCTCTCCCTCTCCCTCTCCCCCCTCCCCCTCCCTCCCCTCCCCCTCCAATCAATTGTTTATCCATTATACGTCAAAATTACGTACGACAGAAGTTTTAAACAATGGCATTACTTCCTTGTGAGCAGAAAGAAAATAACTGTTTGATCACAGTATAGAGATATGTTCTCCATACTGTGGTTTGATTTCCACATATCCTACAAGTTTAATACAAGTAGTGTTAAGTTCATAACAATAACCTTAGTATCTCGTTATCATTATATTACTTCTCTTCAAATAATTATCTACAAACAGATGGAAAGAAGTTTATGAGATTATACGTTCTCGTGCATAAAATCGAAACTTCATGTTATTGGCGATGTTATAGGCATTCCTAATTTATAGTCTCAACAAATGTTGACGCAACATCCGTCGATCGACCATGCTGTTACGTAAGTTTTATAGTTTTCACTAATATATATATATATATATATATATATATATATATATATATATATATAGCCGTTACTCAGTATATTATAGAAATGAAGATCTAATATAAAATCTTCTTTCTTAAGGCCCCAAGAGATTTCACTTTCATATCATCAGTATACCATTATGTGTTGCATTAACTATAATAATATTTCATTTTTAATGGTAATAATGTCACCAAACATTCTTAAGCTTTGTACTTCTTAATATCGAATACACAGCTGTACTCGAAAAACTACAGACCAGAGAATCTGACTTGTAAATTATTTTTATACGTTATCAAAAAATTACACAAATGAAGATCGACATATTGGCATTATGATGTGAAAGAATCTGACACATCTGAACTCTAAGTATGTCAGCAATCCTGTAGGTCATGGTCTTCGTGTAATAGTCTATTGTTTATTGTAGAGTGTGTTTTGTTTTATTTTGAAATGCAATTAATTAGTTCTCAAAACTGACGAAAGAGGATTTTGGAAAATAGGAAAATGATGTAGGAAAATTGACATTTCACTGAAAACTACTATATTTCAGAAAAACCTTGGGTTCCAAGCTTCAAAATGAGGGGTCATTTATTAAAATCCGTTCAACCGTTTTCCCGTAATTTTCATTACCAGTTCAAATTATACACATAGATATTTATTTGTTTTCTCGCGTTGTGTAACTTTCTCCATTCTCCTGTAATTTCATCTCTCGTAGCCCCAAATATTTTTCTAACCACCATATTCTCAAACACCCTTAACCTCTGTTCCTCTTTCAAGTTTCACAACCATACAGAAGAACCGGTAATATGATTATTTTATAAATTCTAACTTTCAGCTTTTTTGAGAGCAGACTGGATGAGAAAAGCTTCTCAACCGAATAATAACACGCATTTCCCATATTTATTCTGCGTTTAATTTCCTCCCGAGTATAATTCTTAATACACAATTAGGATATATAAGATTTTAGGATTAATGTAGACTACGTATTCCGTTTCAAACATCAATTAATTGGTGAACAATATTTTGTGGTTGAAGAACGACTGATCCAATTCCCTCTAGAATTTTATTACTAAAGATTATGTTATCTTTGAATCCGTTAAGTCTGTATATGACAGAAAACGGGTCCAGGAAAATATAAAAATTATCAGAGATAAAAAAGCTTGTACTTCTCAATAGAAAAGAAAGAAAAATAAGCATGAATATAATGGAAATAAAATTCTACAATGCAATGTTAATTTAAATACGTTTATATTGCAGTAGAACATGTAGTTCAAAATAATACAATGGGCAAGTTACAAAAGCACAGAAATTAAATTTTCAAGAGCCTCAGGAGCGTGGATATATGAATTAAAATTTATAACTACAAAGAATTAAATATGCTAGGCTCATGCGAAATGATAGAACAAAAGAAAGTTCAAATAAAAAAAAATCTCGAATATAAATTGGACTAAGCAAGTAATAAAATGAAGATCCTTTGTACGATATTATTACGTTATAGAATTCGAAGAAGAAAGCGAGTTAGTTACAAGGCATACTACTATGTACCGGTACTTGTTTCTCTTAGAACTAGTGGCTAGTTTTATATTATACGTAAACCAAATGATTACAAACTAAATGTTACACAAAAACATGATCAGTTTCATATCAGAGGAATCATCATCGTCATCGTCCTCATCCTCATCTTCATCAATATTTCTTCTGTTACAATTGGAACATTATGGCATTCGTCTCCATTTTGTCTGATCTCATGATATTGTACTTAGTTTCACGTGCAAAGTGAACATTCAACCTGCATTAGAAGAAAAGATGAAAGGATTTTGTGGAACGTTTTATTACACTGATATCATCGATTTTGGTTGCCTTGGAAATGCTTACGTCATATACAATATTCTCAATAGTGTTGTTATTTAATTGTTATTTTACTACAACTTATCAACTGCTGTGGTTTTATAGCGTCTGAATGATATGAAGGTGATAATGCCAGCGAAATGAGTCCAGGGTCCAGCACCGAAAGTTACCCAGCATTTGCTCTTAATGGGTTGAGGGAAAACCCCGGAAAAAACCTCAACCAGGATTTGAACCAGGGTCAAAAGCATTACTTCTACATTTAAATAGCTCTAATATAAACTTGCAGTTTTGTTGTTACGCCCTTCTAGCATGATGCCCTCTATATAATTTATTTCGAAAAATATAGAGTACCTAAAGGATTTTAGCACTTAAGGAAAATTAATCGAGTCTTTGTGGCAAACGAAATTAATAATAATAATAATAATAATAATAATAATAATAATAATAATAATAATAATAATCCATGTATTGTGGGTCCCTATCACCACGGAATGGCGCGTCCTCAGGTTTCGTATAGAGGAGACGGCCTCCAGATATGGAGGGTAGCTGCGAATGGCTATATTGAATAAGGCAATCGTGGAGAGCCGTTAAGGAGTGGTCCTCCAGCTCGGGGGTTGGGCGAAGGCCTAACAACCCATCACCGTAAAAAAACAGCTTCTTACCAAACCTCGAAATAAACTTGCACAGGATAGGGACCGATGGCGGGCTTATGTAAGGGCGGCAATGAACCTGCGGGTTGCTTAAAAGCCATTTGTAAGTAAGTAAAAACAACAACAACAACAACAACAACAATAATAATAATAATAATAATAATAATAATAATAATAATAATAATAATAATAATAATAATACTTACTGGCTTTTAAGGAACCCACAGGTTCATTGCCGCCCTCACATAAGCCCGCCATTGGTCCCTATCCTGAGCAAGATTAATCCAGTCTCTATCATCATATCCCACCTCCCTCAAATCCATTTTAATACTATCTTCCCATCTACGTCTCGGCCTCCCCAAAGGTCTTTTACCCTCCGGCCTTCCAACTAACACTCTATATACTATGCATTTCTGGATTTGACCATACATGCTACATTCCCTGCCCATCTCGAACGTCTGGATTTAATGTTCCTAATTATGTCAGGTGAAGAATACAATGCGTGCAGTTCTGTGTTGTGTAACTTTCTCCAATCTCCTGTAACTTCATCCCTCTTAGCCCCAAATATTTTCCTAAGCACCTTATTCTCAAACACCCTTAACCTATATTCCTCTCTCAAAGTGAGTGTCCAAGTTTCACAATCATAAAGAACAACCGGTAATATAAGTGTTTTATAAATTCTAACTTTCAGGTTTTTTGACAGCAGATTGGATGATAAAAGCTTCTCAACCGAATAATAACACGCATTTCCTATATTTATTCTGTGTTTGATTTCCTACCGAGTATCATTTATATTTGTTGCTGTTGTTCCCAGGTATTTGAATTTTTCCAGCTTTTCAAAAGATAAGGTATGTGAGTACTTTAAGGAAAATTAATTGAATCTTTCCGGCAAACGAAATTAATAATAGTAATAATAATAATAATAATAATAATAATAATAATAATAATAATACTAAAAATAATATTAATAATTATTATTTATTTCTAGAATAAAGGTACATATTGTTTTTATATATTAATTAGGCATATAGAGTGTTAGTTGGGAGACCGGAGGGAAAAAGACCTTTAGGGAGGCCGAGACGTAGATGGGAGGATAATATTAAAATGGATTTGAGGGAGATGGGATATGATGATAGAGACTGGATTAATCTTGCACAGGATAGGGACCGATGGCGGGCTTATGTGAGGGCGGCAATGAACCTCCGGGTTCCTTAAAAGCCATTTGTAATTAAGTAAG